>NC_050533.1:3342643-3416078 GCF_002922805.2 Oryzias melastigma | reverse complement strand
AAAAAAAAAAAAAAAAAAAAAAGATTCTGAAATTCTTACCAAGAATGGAGTTCTGGGCCGATTCCACCGTCATTAGCATCTTCCTGGGAACCCACAGGAACAGTTCCTCTGCCTACACAATAACGTGAAAATCATTACTAAAGTTTGCTGCTGACAGATCGAGAATAAAAACCTGTAAAACTACAAAGCTTGTACTACAAAGCACAAATGAAGCTGCACCTTGATGTCTCTGGTGGCTCGAAGGCCGTAACCTTCCGTCCCAAAGTTGGTGACGGTAAATCCGTCACAAGACGCTCCGTTCTCCTGAGCCCAGGACATCAGATCAGGGAAGCTGTCCTCCCGGCTGCCCTCGAACACTGTGGTCAAACCTGGAACCAGAAACAAAATATAAAAGCTTTTCATTTACATGGAAACAGACAGAAAAGAAGAAGCACACACCTTTCTGTTTCTTTCTGATCTTCTCCACCAAACCTCGGATTTGGATATATTCTTCCCACTCTTTACCAGAGGAGGGCGCTGGACTGCTGCATTCTGGGAAGAAGTGAGGCTCATCAATGGTTTCATTCTAAAACTCTCATATAGAATCAAGTGATCATGAAAAGAGGGAAAACATACTTTGCAGCAGCTCAGAGATGAGGTTCATCATCTCTTTCGGGGAGGCCACGGTGGTGGCCGCAGAGCCCGACTTCTGAGTCTTCACTCGACTCTTTTTTCCCATGGTGCTGGATAAACAAGTGAACTGAGAGAACACAGGAAATAACATGACAAACTTGTCATATTACAGATTTAATCACAGTCAGGAAGCAGATGTTTAGGAGGCTGAAAAAATAATGAAACAGCTGCTCCACCTGTAACTTGAAGAGGCGTAGTTTATGTCACATAAATATAAAACACCAGTATTTTAGTAAGAGAATTTGATTAGAGGAAGAAATGACTCCTGCATTTTACCTTCTTCAGAAACATTTACATTTTTGACAGCATCCTGCAATTTTGCTTCAAGCTTAGTCTATTTTTAAGAGTTAAAGTTTAATAAATTGATTTAAAATGTTTAAAATAGATAGAAATAATACCCATCCAGAGAAAATCTTGCCAATCATTTTTTTCCCCTTGTGTGTTTAGAACAAACACATTCTTTGTATCCCATCACTTCCACACTTTGATAAATGAATTCTGGTAAAGCAACACAAGTAGCAGCTCCCATAAATGTTGGGTATTTATTTAAATATCAATCTGCATATTTTTTCCCAGAATATTAGCAGGAATCAGAAAATAAAAAAAACATAAATGGGAAAAATAAAGATTACTGCGATATGAATGGAGAAGTTAGAAATGGTGGGTGGAAAACAGATGAGCAGAAGTTACAAAATAAAATTGCAAAACAACTAAAGATTTTTGCAACACCACTAAAAACAGTTAGGAACATCTAAAAAATAGCAAGCAGAAGATCTCCTTACTCATTTTTTTAAACTGATGATGATTAAAATGCCTCACAATATAACACTAATTTTATTAGATGTTGAATTTTTTGTGGAAATCCATCCTGAAAGTCGTATTAGCTGAATAAAAGCCGACAGACTGAAAACATCCACAGATTTATAGATTAGTGCCCAACATTAGAGATTTGTTTGTAAGTTTTAATGAATGAGAAACATGGATAAATAAATGTTACATCAATGAATTTCATTAATAACAAATAAAAACACAAATTTGTTGGCATTTCTGTTGCAAATTTCTACATGAAATTTGTTGGACAGAAACACAAACTCTGAAACATTGTGCTGGTTTGTGTCCAAGTTATTTTATTTTAGTCTAAAGAAAAGTATCTGTTTTTTTCCAATGTCACGTGCTAGTAAATAGCAGTGAAAATACGCCCCTTACATTTTAAAGAATTCAATTTCAGATTCGATAATGTGAAGTTAAAGTAGTCAACGCAAACACAATAGACAGAAAGTAGGAAGTTTTCCAGACTCATGTTAGCAGTCCCGTTAGCAGTGAGCCTTCTGCTGACCCGACGTGCCCTCACACAGACCCAACGCTTAATTTAGTCAAAGAACCTGTCCAACTGCAATATTTACGACCAAACAGAGGCATCAGGCCGATTCATGCACAGCCATAACTGGGACGAAGACACACAGCGCTCATTCATCTGCCTGGCTTTAGCCTGCTAGCTGCTCGCTAGCTAGTAAGCTGTCAAGTGGTCACCACTGGTTTCGGAGCCGTTTTACTCGGCGGGCTGAGCGGGTAAGACGCTCGAACAGCCTCCGAGTCATACCGACCGCGTTTCCCCGCAGAAACAACCGCAGACATGTCGAGACTTTCAGCTAAATCGAGCAGTTAGCAGCTGGTACCTTCAGAAGCAGCAGCAACTCCTCTCCTCCGCTCACACCAACTTTGTTCAAAGCGGGCAACTGATTGGTCGAGCCAACAGTAACGCCCACAAACAAAAGTGGGCGTCTTGCACTCCGATTGGTTGTTAAACATCACGCAGAGAAAAAGGCAAATTTTAGAATGCTGCATTACATGACCTCGGAAATTAGTATACTCACTGGTAAACCAAAACTAAGCTATTCAAAACGTGAATTATTGTGAACTTTAAATGGGTTTTAGCACTTATTGGAACAATTATGTATACTTTGTCGTTAAATAGTATTCATCATATATTAAAATTGAAATTACGAAATAAAGTTAAGATCATTAAAACTATTAAATCCGATGTTAATGAATGCAGCCCACCTCAAGCAAGGTCCTGCCCATCGCAAGTTGCCATTGGATACTAACTTTTAGAAAATCGCCCATAAATGGTTTAGGTTGCAGCGATTGGCTGAGTCACCAATTCGACAGAAATCTCTCCCAAAAAGGAATATTTTAAACTTTATAACTATGAACAAGGGATTATAATGGAAACATTTTATTATTGAATTCATATTTATAATAAAGTGCGCAAATATGCAAATATTTTAACTAAAAGAGTAGTTTGTATGTTTGTAACATAAAATTAAATGAAATTAATGATAAAAAAATAATAATAATTTATTATTATTTTTTTAAGTGTTGATTATGGAGTAATATATTGTTATTTAGGATGAATAATGGCATGATCAACATCCTTCTAATTATGTCAGACACCTCCTTGAGTAATAATTAACTAAATAATCTAATTTAGGTCAATTTAAGTAATTAATAATTTAATTTACTGAACATGTGTTGAACATGTTTGTCATTACCTATTTTAACATTTAATTCATGCCCTGTATTGGTGAAATACAAAAGACGTTACTAAATGTATTCTTTTAAAGATACTGTCGAACAAGTCTTCATTTTTTGGACTCAGCGGAATGCTAAACATTAAGATGACAGGACTTTAATAGCGGTTTGAATTGGTTGTTTCTTTGTAGCCTACAGAGCCCTGAACGTCACCGTAAGAATTTGTTCGCTGAAATTAATATTTTGTGCACACAAACTGATGTTTGTGCAAACAAATTTCTATTAAGTGGCTAAAAATCAGCATTTCATAGCATTTTGTGTGGACAAATTCCTATTTTGTGGCCAAAAATTAGCATTTTACTTGCATTTTTGTGCGCAAATTGATGTTTGTGCACACGAATTCCTTCTTTGTGGCTACAAGTAAGCATTTTCTTAGCTTTTTGTGCAGACAAATTCTATTTTTTATCCACAAATGACCATTTATTGGCATTTTTTGCATACAAATGACTGTTTATGCACACAAATTTCTATTTTGTGGCCACAGATTAGCATATAATTAGCATTTTATTTGCACACATTAATATTTTGTGTGCACAATTTGCTGTTTTGTGGCCAAAAAGTAGCATTTTGTGAACACAAGTTAGTAATTTGCTAATACAAGTTAGTAGCTCATGTTGTGGTCACAACGTAGCATTTTATGTTCACTGAATGGTACCTTGTGACCTCAAATTAGCTTTTTATTAGCATTTTGTACACAGAAATCAGTGTTTGTGCGTATAAATTGCTGTTTTGTTGCCTCAAACGGAATTTTTATCAGGATTTTGTGCACAGAAATTAGTGTTTGTAAGCACAAATTCAGTTTTTGTGGCCACATATTAGCATTTTATTGAGCACAAATTTACGTTTTGTGTGCACAACTGCTAGTTTGTGGCCAAAATTCAGCATTTTGTGCACACAAGTCAATTTTTTCATAAGACAAGTATCTTGTGTGAACAAGTAAGCATTTTATGAGCACAAAATGCTCATTTGTGGCCAGAAAACATGGTTTTAAAAATGTGGTGAAGACTTCATGGCCCCTGTGTGACAATGAGTCTTTTAGCCTCTAGAGGGCAGCGTTATGCTGTTTCTACTGATCATACACTGTACATTGCTTATCCATAAATCCTCGGAAATAAGGAAGATTCAAAACCGACTTTGTAACAATGACAAGAAAAGAGGAACATATTACATTAAACACAATGAAAAGAAAACTTTTTTATTTTCCCCTTTTTAAACCTTAAAATCCCAAATGTCCCAAATCCCAAAAAATAAAACTGAGTAAAAGGGTAAAAAAAAAGAAAAAACAAGTAGTTCAAAAACAAACCTCAAAGTTAAATACTTTTTTCTTTTTTTTTTTTTTTTTTTACAAATTATTATAGAAAAATCTATTTTACCTAAGGAAGTGGGCCATTGTATACAGCTCTATATTTATTCAAATTCTAAAAATATTTCTAAAAAGAAAATGCAACATTTGTAACTTTCAAAAAAATTAAAGAATGCTATGCTTTTAATTTATTTTTTAATTTCTTTAAATTGTTTTTTATGAAGTTTGATATTTCTTTTTTAGTCTAACAGCTTGTGTCTTTGTAATACTATCCTGAATATTATTCCTTTATGGTAAAATGTCCAAATCTGAATTAAGATCAAACTTTATATTTTCTTAGACATTATTTATCGACTCCTAGTTTCTGCATTTTAATATTCTTTTTAGTCCCAATATATACCTTCTTATTAGAAGACTGTACTTATTTTCTATTCAGATTTCATCAAATTCTGAATCTGAACCTGCATTCATAAAAAGCTGAGGTGATCTTCACGTTTAAGTCACATGTCATTCTCAGTCACAGATGTGTGTTTTTTTTTTTCATCAGCAGACTGTTGCAAAAGATAACCCGTGAAGGACATGTCGACCAGTCCCTAAATTCAAATCAATCAGATTAAAAAATAAATAACCAGAACTGTCCGTCAGATTTTCTGTCTGTTTGTAACGCACTGCTGTCCCTGTTTGGCTGGATGTTTGCTGTCTGTCTGCTCTTTCAGACGGGTCAATACTAATGTCAAACTCGCTGGAAAGACAGACTTAGCCAAGAACTTTGTTTCCTATGGAACAGACTGCTCAAAAAACAATTGTATTAAAAAGGAAAGAATTAAGCTTTCTATTAAAATGTGTTTAAAAAAACCCACAAGGAATGCTGATATGTCTTAAAAATTAAAATTTAGAAAGACATTCCCTATGCTGTGATGTAATACTCATCAGATTTAAAGCTGATTTTTAAATAAAGTTTTTGAGGTTATTGGACACATTCATTTAATTAATATCTCACAAGGGGGGAAATTCACATGTTTGAATTTCATTTTAAAAACGTTAAAATCTTATTGTAAAGTCTAACTTCAAAAATGACACTTTTTCACCCTGATATTCATAGAAAGACAGTCTTTCACATACCAATCAGTCAAACAGGCAAGCTCAGTTTTCATGCTTTATGCATACAATATATCTGAAAATATGACAGAATCATCTGCATAGATAGTGAACAGGAAGGGCTGGCTGGTGGCTGATCTTCTGGTCGGGATGTCTCCTTTCGTTCCCAGTTCCCCGGCAGCAGGAGGTTCTGGAAGTCGATAATCTGACCTCTAGTTGGTGTTTGAGTGTCTTCTGGAAGGGTCTCTTCTGACCCATTTTGAGGAGCTTTTGAGAGCTAATGGAGTATTTGTCATAAGCGTTAAAGTCTGGCCCGCCAAATTTTAATAAATTATATTATATGATCCTTAATAATGTCTTGTTTTCCCTATAATTTTGAATGGAGGACTATAAATTAGGGCCATGCATGTTGACGCATTAACGCATACGATTAACAAGTTATTATTAACTAGGGCTGTCAGATTTGTTGCGTTAAAAACGCATTAATCTGACATGTGCTTGACGCCGACAATTTTTTTGACGCATTAATCGCGGACTTTCTCATACGTGCCTTTCCATACCGCTCTCGCGGGCGTCCCGCCCTTTAACTCACCGGCTGCTCTCACTCGATCATGGGCGGCTCTCCAACCTCCGAGCTGCGAGCTAAAACCGGCCAGCGCTAGGACCTGGAGAGCTCCTGCACCCTAACCCGGCTCCGGTTCGCGTGGTCCAGTACCATGTCTGGTGGTACCGGCTCGTGTCCGGCGCTGCGGACCCCCGACGTTCCGAACAGCAAGCTCACCGGGGGACGTTTTAAATGTTCTGGAGGTTTAAGCGTGATCCAACCCCAGCATAGCGGTCTGTCTGCCGGCATATTCATCATGTGAACTCCGCTGAGCTGCAGCCAGAGAACGCGGCGGCAGTAACAGACTGTCAAACTATCCACAGTGTATCCCGCTTTTCTCAGTCTTTATGTTTTAAAAAACAAAAGTTTATTGGAAATGATGAACCTCTATTTCATTTATTACTGCAGTTCAGCAGATGAGGAAAAGATTTGGTCCTGACAAAAAATGAACATGAAAGTGTTATGGAAATTTTATTTTTGATGTTTTTTATTTTATTTTACTGAACGTTGATTGAAGTTTTGAATTTAAAATGCCCTTCACTTGTACTTGTTAGGCATTTTATGTTACAGCCTTTTATTGTTAAGAAAGTTTATCTCAATACAATGTTACAAAATAAAGTATTTCTGATGAAAACTATTAATTGGGTCATTCTTGTTTTCATAATTACTGTAGAACTACTAATTCCACAAACCACACATTTTTTTCCCTAAAAAAAGGCCACATGTAAATTTGCGATTAATCGCGAGTTAACTCTGGACAACATGCGATTAATCACGATTAAAACTTTTAATCGCCTGACAGCTCTATTATTAACATATTAATATTTATTAACGCAAATTAATTGCACCTCTCGGAGTAGCAGTCTTTCTTTTCCATAAGCGGTACAGTCATCCACAGCGTCCGTTAAAACACTTTATTGTGTTCTCTTACCACTTACACCACGGTTATTTACAAAAAAAATTGTTTTTAATCTGTTTTTAACTTTAATCTTGTTTTTTTTTTTTTTTTAGATCTCTTTTCACAAAAAGTGGACTATTTGATCCACGGTCCGGCGTGTTGTCATGTCATGTAAATTTCATTTTGTGATTATTCGCAGATAATATGCAAAATCCTGCAAATAAATAAAAAATAATTGCAATTAATCGCGATAAATTTTCCCTTAGGTTTGCGATTAATTAGTTAATTTTTTTTAATCAATTCCCAGGCGTACCATGAATGCATTGATCTTTGTTTAGGTGCAGAAAATTATTCTGTTTTTATGTGCTGTTGAAAATATATATATATATATATATATATATATATAAATTTTTTTTTTTTACATTTATCTGTGTTTTTTGAGTCGGACAGCTAACTTTCTAATAATTCCAACACCACATAAACACAGCATTTCTATAAGTTTGCGTTCTTCCCTGAAGGACATCAACCTCTTGATGCAAGTAGCACTAAGATTAGAACAAAAGTCATAGTTTTAAGAAAAAAGATCTCCAAAATTTTCTGTTATAATATATATCTATATATTTTTAATCAAAATGAAACTTTTGAGGTGGATTACCTAAACTATCCATGTATCTGATCCACCCCTTCTGTTAAATTTGAAAACTTTTGTGGCCCATGAGTCAAAAAGTTTGTCCTCTGCTGGTGTATAGTGCTAAGATTTTGAACTCATTCCACAGGTTCTATAATGTATTTTCCATTTAAGCCCATTCCAGAACCTCAAAATGCTTTTAACATCCCCTTTCCTTTGTTGCTTGGGTTTCGTGTTTGGGATCATCATCATCTCTCGCCAAAAATCTCACCGCATTTGCCGCACATGCTCCATTCATCTTTTTCCTATTAAAGATAACTTGTTCGGTTCCCTTTGCAGAGAACCAAACCCAAAGCATGTCGTTTCCATCCTCATGCTACATGTTGTTCTTGGCATGGAACTCTTCAAACACTCCACCCTACAAACACAGGAAGTGACATTTACACCAATGATTTCCATTTTGGTCTCATAACATTTTCCTAATCCTCCTCAGGATCATTCAGATGGAGAACTTTAGATAAACCTGGACATGTGCTGACTCCAGCAGGTTCAGTAAATCCCATGTGATGTTGTCCTGGGCTGTTTCCTCACTTTTCTTGAGATCATTGTTATCCCAACAGGTGAGATCTTCCAACACGACACATTTTTTTATGGGTGACGCCACACTTGCTCAGTCCAATTCTCTTATACAGTCAATGGTTTATCCCAATCTTATTCAAGTCTACAATCGTGTTGCTGGTGTCCTTTGACAGCTCTTTGGTCTTGGTGGATGGTGGATGGGTATCTTTTATACAGATAACCAGTCAAAACAGGAGTTTCTTAAAGAAGAAGAAGCCAATCTGTGAGGAGCTAAAGCAGGGGGGCCCAAAGAGCCAAAATCTAATTGGATCAAATACAATATTTTTGTGTGTGTCATGAAATAAAAGGAGAAAATATGTATCGTATCGACAGATTCTTGCCAATATACGACCCTACAACATGTTTCCAACAGCATCTAAATTTGCATTCTCTCCTAGCTTAAGTAAAATATTTCAAACATGAAAGTCTCTTAATATGTATTTGTGTTTTGCCAAAAAAAAAGAAAAACGCAAATTCCTGGATTAAAACTCATCCTTACAAAAACGCAGGTTCACCAGTTCTTTCTGGTAAATTCCGTTAACATCTGATCCATCTTATCACATGGTGGTGATCAGTTGGCAGCTCAGCCTCTCTTCTCTTGAGTGTTGAGAAGATAAGGCCACAGGTTTGATGACACAACAACAAAGTCAATCATTGAACTGCGGCCAAGAGTGTTAGGATGCTAGGTGTACTCATAAGTATCTTTATGTTCGAACATGGTGTTCATCATGGTCACAGATTCACAAAAACAAAGTGGCGCTCGAGAACATTTCCCCAATCACCCTTCCGAGGTTTAACTCATTGTCGCGATTCTTGACGTCAACCAGAAAAACAATGGAGCCCTAAGGGGGAGCGACTTTAAGAAAGTTGGGTACAAGTGAAGGTCAAGAACTGAAAATACCAGAACCTGTCCTCTTGTCCACCATAGAAACCAGTTCAGAACGCTGGTTTATTTCTTTCACCCTTCGTCCTGTTCTCCCAAAGATGTGACCGCCTCAGTCGTCCTCTCTAATCTACTGGCTAATGTTTCACATAACTGTCTCTCATCATCACATGGATCCACATGCAGTCAAGTCTGTGTGCTAACAGGGCCAAAAACCACGCCACATACGAAGTCTTGAGGACGTCACTACTTCTATGACCAAGAACGACTATTATTTTGCACAAACCTGGGTGAAGTAGGTCATCTTGAAGTAAAAAAAATGTTTATATTTTTGCACATATGTCAAAACTGATGGAGAAAGTTTAAAAAGTCTATGTAAACTTAAAAAAGTGACTATTTTGTTCCAAAAGAATGAATGCATTTTGAAAATAAAAGAGGTGTTGTCCCAGAAACGTGGAAAGCAAGTGGAACTCTGACTATACGGCCTGCAGAACAGAGTGTGAACCAGCGTTAAAGGTCTCTGTGTTTACCGAGAGTGCTGCAAGATCTCCGTCAGCCAAGTGACCGACAAGGTCAACACTCAGCCAAACACAGCACCGACACAAGTGAATGAACTCTCGCAGTCAGACCCTGCTCTTCTGTTACATTATATAAGGTTATGCCACATGCACAGGCTTACACACTGTTACCTATTTGAGCAGCCAAAGAATGGAGTGATGGGGCACCTAATAAAGTTCAGAGCTCCGTGTCACAAACATCGATCTGAACGGCTCTGCCAGCAAACTCACCAACAAAAATAAATATTATCCATTCATATGCAGGTCAATATTACAACACAGGATGTGCTCAGCGTGGTATTTTTAAACAGAATGTGTTCAATTCTTCAAAAGAGGAAATCTGATGGTAAAAATGGAAGATTGAATTAAAGCCAATTGATTTTCGTTCAAAGAATTTGATAAGAAATCTTCCAAAATGATCACAGAGTTCACACAAATCATCATCTTGTTCAAGGGTAACTTCATCTAACATTGCATAACCGCACTGTCAACAAGCCCTGTGTGTCACCCCTCCCACTCGGACCAGTCAGTTGGACACCATTTAAAGAGTAACAGTGAACCAGTTACAATGAGGGCTTTTCTTCAAGTGATGAAAGAAAAAAATGCAAGTCCTGCTTTTTGGTCATTTCTGTAAAAATGTCTCTTTCTAGAACCATAATAATTCCATAATAAAAAACGTACTTTTTGCTCTTTTTATACTCGCAAAATATTTTAAATCAGGACTTTTTCCTAATTTTACAAAATAATTAAGCGAGTCAAACGCAAAAAAATGTAAAGTCATGATCAGGATTCATCTTAGCAGCAATAGCTCAAAATAACTCTTGCATGTATGGAAACAGACTCTTCTTGTCCTGGAAGTATGGAGAGAAAATAGACTCACTGGATTGGTGCGTGCGGAATTCTTGATTTGTAACCCATACAAATCATTTTGTGTGTACTTGGAATTGTATATTCACAATATCCAAAAATTACAAAATAAAATGTAAAAATTACAATTAAATCTTCAAAAAGTGTGCTGATACACACACTCAAAACCACATTTACGCTCAAACCAGATGTGAGACTCCAAGTTTTGTGTGTGAGTGATGCGTTTAAATGCTACTGTAATGCTGGATCATCAGAGTTTTCTTATCAGGTGCTTTAACATTGATTGTGAATAATATGTGGTAAAAACTTGACATAAAGAAGTCTAGAGCTGTGGTTCTCAGATACTTGTACAGCGCTTCTCTAGTTTTCTAGAAGTTCGAATGAGGAGGGAATGAATAATGGATATGCATTGTGCGTGCTTTGAGCCTTAGGAAAAGCACAGAAAAATCCAATCCATTATGTTTATTGTTATTATTAATACTTTGTTCCTTTAATCCTTGTGTTGACCTAATAATGAAACACTCTGGTGGAGGAGAGTTTACAGTCTTCTCAATGACAGTTTGAGCCCAGATCGTCACTATTTTCATGCTTTTTCATGCCTTCAGACCGGCAGAGTTTGTCTCCATTCCTTTTTTAAAACAACCAGCACTTTTAAGTACAGTTTGTCTAAAAATAAAAAATTTGGTTCAATTTTCGCTTCAACGTGTTAATTCCGATCATCTTTTGATCTATTTTAAAAGCGCTCCGGTCGTGGTAACGGGGCGAGGCGTAGCAGACCCAGAAGCTGTAACCCGGAGGGATCACGGAATGCAGAATGAGGGGTCTTTTTTTGTCCAGTGACTCGAAGCGGGAGCGCAGTTTCTGTAGCAGATGGATACAGGGAACTTGAGGTTGAGCGAAGGATCAGGTGCGGAGGAAGGGATGCGCATGAAGCAGAACTCCCAGGACCCTGGACTGCTGTGGTGGTGGAGAGTCGGACCCAGGTCGGCTTGTATGGTGATGGTGATAATCCTGGAGACAGGGGTAAGTAGTGAGACAAGAGACAGGAACTTCATGAACTAGAAACATCAGGGTAAGACGCCAAAGTACTCCACTGGAGAAGGTGAACAACTGTCGGTGAATACTGGAGAGGGCGCATCCTAAATAGTGGCGGGAAAATTGCAGTCCAATCCGGATAGGACCACGGAACCCAGGAGCACCATGACAGCTCCTAGTGATCTTTTAATTATGATGATGCCTTTTTTGGCCAAAATCATTATCTAGGACATAGCTTCTGTAGAGTGGCTGAATTTGCCCGCCCCCATTTCCCATCATCCCTTTGTTTACACTCTCTCCCACTAGCTTACAGCCCCTCACACCCCCAGCTTAACTTTACCAGTGCAACAAAAAATAGTGATCCAGATTCCAACTCAGACGAGGAAAACTAAGACGTTCATGGATCTAGTCGTCTACAAGCAGATGCATCCAAATGAAGGGGAGCAGGATGCTTGAAGTTGTACTACTGCAACTCCTTGTACACTAGCATTGACCAGTCTCTGCTCCGCCATCTCCAGCTGGTCCAAAATTCAGCTGCCCGCCTGCTAACGGGGACTAGACGGTGTGAGCACATCAATAGTACGCTCTCTTAACGTGCTACTTGTCTTTTAGGATTGTTTTTAAGATTTTACTTTTGGTTTTTAAATGTCTGCATGGTCTGGCCCCTCATCTTTCTAACTTTTGCATTTTTAGCGTCCACCCCGAGTCCTAAGACCTGAAGATCAATTGCTGTTGATGGTTCCCAGGACTCGGCTTGTGACCAGGGGAGACAGAGCCTTTTCAGTTGCTGGTCCCAAGCTCTGGAATGCGCTCCCCCGTTCTGTGAGGTCGGCCAGTTCTGTCAGTGATTTTAAGTCACTTTTAAAAACGTATCTTTTTAACCAGGCTTTCAACTCCAGTGAGCAGATTTAGTGGGTCAGCTAGTTTTATTGTTTGTTTTATTGCACCCTATTACCTCATTGATTTTATTGTTTTATTGCTTTTATTGTTTCTCTTTGTTGTTGTTTATTGATTTTATTTCTCTGTCTGGCACTTTGGCTTCGTCTGCTTTTATAAGTGCTTTGGAAATAATAAATTGATTGATTGATTGATTGATTGAGTTGTAGGTTCTACATAATCCAACAATAATTTTCTAATGACATGTTTTATCTGCTCCTGATTCACATTGATTTGAATAAAGGAAGACCCAGAAATGCCATTTTAAGTTTAATTATCATCCCAGTATGCTACAAGAACATGTTAAAAACACATTTTTCACCAGAGTGGGTCTTTAAGACGTCCACTTGTAGAAAAATATAAACTCCTTTGAATATTTCTATTGTCAAACTTCAACAAGGTGTCTTTTGTTCCTCAGTGTAGGTTTGTGTCCTCTAAGCATTTAAGTGAGGAGTGAACAAACAGCCAAATATTATTTACACACAGAAAAAATTCAGTTTAATTCAGATAATGAGCATCGTTGGAGTGACGCTGATGTGAGAGAGAAAAAAAAAAAACAGAACAGAGAATGGTGCAGACCTGAAATGTAAGGTTCTATGGAGATGAGAAATTTTGATTAAATGTGATGAGGCAATGCAAAGGCCACAACAAATCAACATGAATGGAATGTAAACTCTTTAAAATGTCAAATGAATCATATTTGGATGAGAGAAGTGATAGGGATTTGGTAAAAAAAAAAACTCCATCAGTGATGGTATGCAGACCTCTGAAGATGCAATCAAGCTTCTTGTTTAGCAAACAAAAAATAATGATGCTTTGGAAAACAGAACTCTCTGGCCACTGCATGGCATTACCACATAGCAATGGCAATGTTAGACCTTTGAGCTTTTTGTTTTTTATATGTTTTGGTGACTGTTTTCCCATCATAAGAAAGTAATTGTACACATGGAGTAATCACAAACTGCAGTACCTTTGGCTCAAACATCAAACTGGTGTCTTCAGGTCTCCTATTATCCTCCAAATGGCTTTGGGTTGGACAGTTTAGTGCATTCCAGCCGGTCGCAGAGCTGAACGTGTTTGGTGAAGGGACGGTACACCTCGTACCAATCTGTCACAGCCTTGGCAGGACAGTCGGGCATTAAAACATGCCCCTGCTTTAATCGAGAGACAAAGGCCAAACTTTTGGTTTGTGCTTGAGGGGGTGAAATATTTCACTTCATGATGAATTCATAGAATAACCACAGGCATGCTTGAACTGCTGCTTGGCATGTCTTCAAGCTGTCAGAAAGCCTCAGATCAGACAAAATTCATTTATTTAAATCCAAGATATGGACCCACCTGTTCGCAGATGCATAAAGAGTTCAAATGTGCACTCTTTCTTTTAAACCTCATCTACATTAATGCTTCGTTTTTTTTAAAAGTGCTGTGTGCAGCGGCTGGATGGATCAATTGGGTGCATGTAGGACTGGCGCATAGGTTTGTTACCCAGGAGGCACAATGAGAATACTCCAATGTGGGTCCTTATAAGCAAAGTTACAGGAGGGGCTGAGTTTGGGTTTCCCTGTGCTGGTCCCTAGCCTGGATAAAATACAGGGTTGGTGATGAAAACTGTTGGTTATGATGTGTATTTTAAAGTAATTACTTTTGGTTTGAGGTAATTCAGAAACGATGCTAAGTACTTTACTTTCGTTTTTCTAAACACCAGATATGACGTCATCGATTTCATGAAGCGAAAATCAAATCAGTACGAACATTTTACAATGTTTATTTATTACTCCACTGTGTTCTGACGGTGAAAATGTGGATGGTTTATTCAAGAATTACATTTAAACACATTGTTTTGCTCGAAATTGTTCGACCGCAATGCATTGTGGTCTATATTTGCTAATGTAGTGAGCGATGATGCACGCTAGTTTTTCGCAAAGACTTCTGGGAAGTTTTTTGTGCACTTGATTTTAGGTTAATTTGGCATTTAGCTAATGTTTCAGCTTCATACCAGCTGTTTTGTCTAATTTAGGCTTCTCTTCAGTTTTTTGTGGCTAATTTGGAGTTTAGCTAATATTTTAGCTTTATCCTAGCAGTTTTGACTAAATTAGACATTTTTCCAGTTTTTTAGGCTAATTTGATATTTAGCTAATATTCCAGCTACATGCTAGCTGTTTTGGCTAATCAATCTTTTTTCATTTTTTAAAGCTATTTTCAAGTTTAGCTAAGAATTTCAGCAACATACTGGGTGTTTTGTCTAATTTAGGCTTTTCTTTAGTTTTTTGGGGCTAATTTGGAGTTTAGCTAATATTTTAGCTTTATGCTAATAGTTTTGACTAAATTGGACATTTTTCCAGTTTTTTAGGCTAATTTGGCATTTAGCAAACATTTCAGATACATGCTAGCTATTTTGGCTAAATAGGCTTTTTTCAGTTTTTTAAGCTATTTTCAAGTTTAGCTAACATTTCAGCAACATGGGTGTTTTGTATAATTTTTCAGTTTTTTAGTTTTCTGGGGCTAATTTGGAGTTTAGCTAATATTTTAGCTTTATGGTAGCAGTTTTGACTAAATTGGACATGTTTCCAGTTTTTTAGGCTAATTTGGCATTTAGCTAATATTTCAGCTACATGCTAGCTGCTTTGGCTAATTACGCTTTTTTCAGTTTTTAAGCTATTTTGAAGTTTTGCTAATATTTTAGCTAGCTATCATTTTCAGTTATCACCTTCAGTGTTTTTAGCTATAAATTTAAACATCTTCAGCTAATAATCAATCGCGGGTAATGGTATTTATATAGTTTTTAAAATGTTTTTGTATATTTTTTCTGTGAAGATTATAAAAATGAATTATTTTAAATTTGGCTATGTGTGTCTTTCTGTAAAGACATAAATGTTTACTGTGATTGTTACGCTTTTTCTGTTAGCCTACAAACCGACCGACCAGAGAAGAAAAGGGTTACATGGCCCTCACAAAAAAAGTTTGTCCTTTAAACAAATTCAACTAGAAAGGAGCGTAAAAGTGTCAAGGGAATTATTGCCTAAAGTTGTATCTTAAACAAAATGAGGAAATAATGTTGTTTTAACGTTTTTTTTTTTTTTCTTGGTGACAAAGTTTCAAAACTAAGCTGTAAAGTCGTGAGAGTGCCTGCCTTCGATCCTCCTGCATGTGCTTGCGTGTTGTGTCACAGCAGGACAGAAGTTGATGTGCGGCTTTTGGCGTTTAAGTAAAACGGGGAGGAGGCGGGGTCTGACGTCACGATCGGCTTCATAGATAATCCGCCACCTTCGCCGTGAACCGCCGTGTCCACCCTCGTCAAAGGGAGCCGCTAATCCGGCGGTGAGCGCAGAGAAGACGCACGGACGGACGCGCCCCCCGCTCCACGCGCACTGCGCGTAGCAGGAGCGCAGCAGATGGAGACGTGAGTCCGCGCTGAGCGCAGCCAGCCCCCCTCCCGCAGCCGAAGCGCCGCACTCACGCGCGCAGAACCCCTCCAAAGAAGATGGGCTCGGCGGGCGCGGAGCTGCTCGTCACACTTCAGATCCTGCCCGGGTTCTTCTCCAATTGCCTCTTCATGGCTCTGTACGACTCGGTGGTGCTGCTGAAGCGCGTCGTGTCGCTTCTCAGCTGCTCGCGCTCCGTCAGCTGCGGAGAGTGGCGCCGCATGCTCACCTCTGCGGGGCTGCGCGCCATCTGGAACAGCTTTCTTCTGGATGCCTACAAGCAGGTAAACCTCTCCTTCTTTCCACCTGTTGCAGGTGATTATGGAAGCTGTAGGATGTATGGAGACTGCACCAACTTCTGCTGGAACTTTAGCAATTGTTCCTCCAAATGACAAGATGATCAGTTTTAGTCAGAAGAAACTAAAATGTTTGGAAACTTTCCAGACTCTGCCTCCTGATTCCCTCATAAAAGGGCTGACAATCTCAGAATCATCTCTAAATCCTTGATTTTATGGAACCCAAAGTGAGTCCAGACTTTGGACTTAAATTTGGCTCCAGCATCTCATAATTTCAGACCAGGAACTATATTTTTTATGGTCTCTTTCTTCTGTTTGTCGCACTGAATCAGTCCTTCATTTATCATAATGGTTCCCATTCCTGCTTGTTTCGAGACTTTCATTAACTTTGCAGCAGCAGCAGCAGCTGAAGTCTCCCTTCTCCATGACTTGTGGAGATCCAGATGTTTCTCTGGACAGGAAATTTCTGGCAGTGGAGACACTAAACTTTAATCGGAACAGAAAGGGTCTGTGCTGCTGAAACGAGAACGTTTTCGTCCTGAAAGTGCAGTGTCAGGTCTACAGACAAACACATTGATTTAAGTGGAACAGCAATGATTTGAAAATCTATGATTTTTTTGTCTTATCAATCAAAAGAACTATGATAGATTAGAAAATAAATGATGGACAGGATGTACCCTCCCGACTGATGAGTTTCAACAGACTCCGTGACCCTGAATGTGGGAGTCAGGAAGGGAATAAAGGGGGGGGAGGAGTTCCAGCATCCTCACTGTGTATCCAGTTTTTTCAACCAGGAGAAAAACCCAGAATCAAAGAACTTCCAGAAGTCAGAAGTGAGTTTCCTGTTATACTTTTTTTTCTTTTTAATTTGGAGAATTATATCTGCTAATCGATCCACAGAGATTAGTCTCTCCAAAAGCTTTCCAAAATTTTTAGATGAGAGCTTTGGTTTGGCTCCTTTTCAGAACATGCAGCATCACATCCCCAGTGGAATTTTGTGTTAAATATGAACAATACACAAGTTCATAAACCTCAGTAATTTCTCCTCTTAAGCCATTAAGCCTTATGTATGTGTTTTAGTGCTCAATAAACCCACTAAACCTGTTTTCTTGGAAATTCTTCTCTACTATTTCTGCAAAAAAAGATTTTTTTTTTATGTTTGAGAATAAGCTGCTATGTGCGAGGTGTTGGCAGACAGACAGGCTTAAATCTTAAAAGGTAGATTTGCTTTCTGTTGATTTCAAAGACTTAAAATATTCCACAGTGATGGTGTTTTTAGTGTCTTCTTGTGGCCTTTCTCTGATGATGGAGGACAGAAAATAGGAAAATTAAGATTAAAATTGTATTTCTTTATTCAAACTGAAATGCTTTTTTTAAGACTCACAATTCACTCGTCTCTTTTAAACTTTTTACTGTTTTCTAGTCAGCTTTTATTACTAGTGTTTAGGGCTGCACGGTATTAGAAAAATGTGTGATATTAGTGATCAATATTGCAAAACTTAACTAATACATCAGTTTTATTTAAATAAATTCAACAGAACTTATACTTCAAATGATCCACGTCTACATAGGAGTATCTAACATCAAAGAGGTCCGCCTGATTGGTTAAATGCGAAAAGGGCTCTATTTAGTTTGTTAAATACGTCATCCTGCCGGAAGATTGTTTTTGAATAAACATTCAACTGAGTTGGTATCTGAATCAAAACTGCGCGGCTCTGATTTTGCTCGCCGTTTTTGTTGCACCTGTAATGTTGGGTTGTATGTGTGGGAGGCTGTAAACAGAGAACTCTCAGTTATGGATGATGGGAAGAGGGAGCGGGGTTTCTCCGTACTAACGGTCCTGTCCACAACTCAGAGGCAAACTTTTAATGAAGTCCTGGAGCTCGGCAGAAACTAAGTCTGAGACAACGAACAGGACAAACTTTTATTGAACACTAGTGCTGCCAAAAACGATTATTTTAGTAGTCGACTAATCACAGATTATTTTTTACCATTAGTTGACTAATCGGGTCACATGCAAAGTGGATGTAAAACACATATCTTAACCATCATTAGCTTTAAACTAACTAAAACTGAATCTAGGCACTGAAGATGCTAGTGCTGATAACTGAAATCGCTGAAGCTAATAGCTGAAAACACTGAAGCTAATAGCCAAAATCGCTGAAAATGATAGCCAGTTAAAATATTAGCTTAATGCCAAATTGGCCTTAAAAAACCGAAATAAGCTTAAATTAGCCAAAACAGCTAGCATGTAGTTGAAATATTAGCTTAACTCCAAAATAACCTAAATACAAAAACGCCTAAATTAACCCATTAACTAAGTAACTCACAATTAGTCTAAAAAACAGAAAAAAAATTGAATTAGCCAAAATAGATCACATGTTGCTGAAACATTAGCTTAACTCCAAATCAGCCTTAAAAACTAAAAGAAAAAAAAATTAGCCAAAATAGCTAGCATGTTGCTGAAACATTAGCTTAACTCCAAATCAGCCTTAAAAACTAAAAGAAAAAAAAAATAGCCAAAATAGCTAGCATGTTGCTGAAACATTAGCTTAACTCCAAATTAGCTTTAAAAACCTTAACAAATGCCATGACAACTTTCAACGTTGCTATACTCTGACTACAAATAATATAAATTAACAACTAATCAACTATTAAATTAGTCGTCGACTAAATGCGGCAGTCATATTGAATACCCTAAAACCGAAATTTTAAAACTTTAAAAACATAACTTTTTAACGCGAACCAAACCTTGGGACGCGGCCGGTACTGGTACCCTAACCCTAGCCTGGTCCGCGTGTGGAACAAGTACTGACTGACCTGCGTCCAGTACCGACTGTTAGGATACTGGTGCGGTCCACGTCCCACTACAGGACTGCTATCGGTTTGCGGCCTGGAGGTTGGGGAGCCTTGATTTAGTTGGACGTCGAAAAACAACCAGTGGGGACACCCAAAACGTACATTTTTTCCGCGGAGGGGTCCTTAACCAAACGTCAATATGGGACGATTTGAGAATGAGTTGCAATATGTTACCGGCGTAAGATATCACCTGGCTGTTAATAACAAAAAATTAAATGATCTGGCGTGCCAGATATAATTACCCAGTGGGCTGGATCCGGCCCCAGGGCCTTGACTTTGACACATATCTTATAGGTTGTCTTGCTAATATGAGATTCTTTAAAGTATCTTCTTCTACTTCAAGTTTCATCTTCATCGTTGTAAAAACATCCTATTGTTAGCAATTTTCAGAACTTCCTGAGTCCTCAACTGTGTTAAAAATGAATTTAGTGGAGTTTTCTCAGCTCTCTGTGATCCAGAAACTGAACGAGAAAAGTTTGGGTTGTTTTAGAGGCAGGATTTCGTGTTGACTTTGCATCTGGAGTGCTGATAATGAAGCTAAAACGGGTCATTAACCCTTGAACTGAGATAGTGGACATTTATCCTGTAATATTATGGGGTTGCGTGCAGTCAAAAAAAAAAAAAAAAAGAATGAATCCTTTCAGGTCTCAAAAGTTGCATTTCCCGTCTTTGTGGTTCCTGTTCCTGTTTGATTTGAGTTTTCTTTGTGTTGATTAGATCAGCTGATGGTCTCAGATATCCGTCATTGAGATGTGGGCTCGTCACACTTTTCCTTCACGCTTCCTGTTCTAGTGTTAGGCAGCCTTTTTAAAGAAGTCTTCTTTTTTTCATCATTTCAGCCTGAATTTATACAGAAAAAAGTAATTCCTTTAAGTTTTTATAGCTGTTTTTATGGTTTAGTTTGATACATATTTGAGACAACAGGCATGAAGGGGTTAAAATTGGAATATTTTTAATTGAGATTATTGGAGCTGCTGATAAAGATTCAGATTTTACTACCAAATTTTGTCATGTTTTATTTGAAAAAAGTAATAAAATTAAGAGTAACGGATGAATCTGTGAGGAAAACTTTTTATGTGAACAATCGATGAATGATTCTGGAGAAGTTGACAAAAGTGTTTTTCTTTCTTTAAGGTCAAACTTGGCCGTGAAGCACCAAACTCTAAGGTGGTGAAGGTTCCTGAAAGTTCTCGTTGGAGCAGCGCCATCAACAGCGTGACTAGTGTCCCCCGTGGCGCCAGAACCCAAACCGGAGACGAGTGCCGCCTCCTGGATTTTGAGTCCTCAGACCGCCCTCTGGTGGTCAACTTCGGCTCGGCGACCTGACCCCCGTTCATCAGCCACCTGCCAGCGTTCCGGCAGCTGGTGGAGGACTTCAGTGACGTGGCTGACTTCCTGCTGGTTTACATCGACGAGGCTCACCCGTCTGACGGCTGGGTGGCTCCCCAGATGGGGCCTTGCTCCTTCAGTTTCCGGAAGCACCAGAACCTGGAGGAGAGAATGGGGGCGGCGCGGCAACTCATTGAGCACTTTTCCCTACCGCCACAGTGCCAGTTAGTGGCTGACTGCATGGACAACAACGCCAACGTGGCGTACGGCGTCTCCAACGAACGGGTGTGCATAGTGCACCAGAGAAAGATCGCCTACCTGGGCGGGAAGGGGCCGTTTTTCTACAACTTGAAGGAGGTGCGCCAGTGGCTGGAGCAGCTGCGGTAGGACTAATCAAAATCGAGAGAAGAGGAGGAAGTGCCTTTCTACCAGATGGGGAAAAAAAGATCAGAAAAACTGCCTGACTTGACGTTTCCTCTGCCTTTGAGCTGTAAAGAATTCAACCGATCCAACTCAGCATCAACGTGAGGATCTGCATCCACCACAGCTCATAAACAAACAGCTTTTGCATATTTGTAAAATAATAGAATTTCTTAATTTAATAATTGTATATGAATGAATAATCTTTTTATAGAGATACCTTTTCTGCCAAAATCACACTCTGCTATAAGACCTTTATTTATACACAACAAACTGATTACAGTTTTTAGGTTTATATAAGAGATTCAAAGTAGATTTAATGTGGCTTCATTGTAAAATCTCAGTTTATCTGGAGGTCACGGATGAACGCCCACAAACCAGGCTGGTTTCTGCGAAGCATTCGTCTTGTTTTCCTAATCTATCCTCCCGAGCTTTCCGCACACACTCTGGCCTATTGTCTTACTGGAGAAATGTTCTGTCCAGTCAGCGCCGTCTTATGTTCCTTCAGGGATTTCTCTGTAGCTCTCCTCTTGCCAAGTGACTGTTGACACAGTCTCGCACATGCGTCAGCTCGGTCCGATCAGTCACAAACGCACATCTGCAAGTTGTAGAAAAGTTGCTGCAACTTGGGGATGCTGAAGGGCTGTTAGCGGAGTTGTTGGTAATTGAGCTGGGCTCTGTTGGGAAGAAATCCACGCTGTGGAGGTGAGATCATCGTTATACTGTAATGACGTCTATAATTGGATTTAGCAAACATTTAGGTATTTTTAGGGCCGACTTTACAACATTTTATATTTGAATCAAATCACACATGATGTTTTGTAGAAAAAAAAACATTTATTGCAGTTATATATATATATATATATATATATATATATATATATTTATGCCTTTTAAAATATTTTACATAGAAATTTAGCCATTTTTTACTCTAAACATTTTTTTAATGTGAATATAATTAAAAAATATTAATTTATGTTCAATCATAAATGAAAATGCACAGTGAACCTGTAAAATGACATTTATTCAGAAGTTTAGGTGTGATATTTAGCCTTATTTCCTTTAATAGTTTTTAGTATATTGTATTTTCCAGCACTTTGAAAGCAATATAGATACAACAAAAGGAAAAGTTTCCAGTAATAATGCCCTTTAAGTCATATTTTAGTCAAAAAAGCGTAATACAATCCCATTTATCCCACCGATTCTATTTTATTTGACAGTTTTTTAGAATTAAATTGTGGATTTTTTTTAGTGCTGGAAGAAAAACGAACACGTGCCGTAGTAATCATTTACTCTTTTCATTCTCATTGCTGCTGCTGACATTCTATGATATCTGCAATGTGATGCTTTAGCAACTTTTCTGTGCTTTCCCATCTTCTTTGTTTGCGGCAGGACGAAACTAAGACTTACAAACCATCATTTTTGTCTAACCTCAGTTTCCATGCAGCTCCAGTCTAACACTATTCGGTTTTATCTCTAAATTTCTAAGTTCTAAGTTTCCTCTGTGTGTTTTGACCAACTCGTTTTTTTTTTTTTTTTCTTTTTTCAGTTGGAAAAAAAAATGCCTCAACCAACCAAGTAGCCGAATCACTTATTACTTTAGAGCTATTACTGTGTGAATGTTTAGTTAGCATTTACGCTACAGTGATTCTCCTGCTCCTTTCTGTACGTTTTTCAGCACTTAAAAACTCAATCACACTCTCAACGTATGAGAAAATTTTGATCGTTCAGGACATTACTGCTTGTATTTTTTGTGTTTATAAACTTTAACATTTTTGAAATATTAAGCAAAATATGCCCCATAGGAAATGAATGAGAAAGTCTTCAAATGTAAAAAAATAAGTAGATTAACAACAAGCCTTTAAATATATTAATGGACTATGCTTAGATCTTTTATAGTAATTTAAAAAAATATATAGCTAGTATTTAAGCAATGTGCTAGCTCTTTTGGCTAAGTTAGCATCTACTGAGGTCTTTTTTTTACGCTAATTTGGAGTTTAGCTAATATTTTAGCAACGTTTTTGCTCATTGGTTTTTATATTCTACTTTAAAGTTTAGCTTCTATTTTAACGTTTTTGACTAATTTAGTTGACTGAGGTATTTTAGGCTATTTTGGATTTAGCTAGTATTTCATCAATGAGCTAGCTTTTTTGGCTAATTTGGCATCTACTGAGATTTTAGGGGCTAATTTGGAGTTTAGCTCATATTTAAGCAAAACACTAAATATATATACTTTTTTTTTTTTGCAAAACTGGCATGCAATTTTACTACACATTTTTCAGAAATTTAGGTCAACTTCAGCGCTCTTTCAAGGTTCTTTAGTGATATTTTCCAGCAAATTTAACATTTAGCAAGTAGTTTTTGCATTTTCAGCAAATCCCTTCAGCAATTAAAGTTAATTGCTTCAACATTTTCAGCAAAAATCTTTAGCTAAAAGCATTTACACTAGCATTATTGCAGGTAATGCAATTTTTTGAGTTATTATTATCCTTTTGACAACGAGATTTTGGTTATTGTGATGTCAAACCAAACCTAACATTTTTTATAGTAACTTAACAGGAGTGAGGCTTCCAGGAAACCTAACTGCATCTTACCCAGACGTGGCACATGTTTGCTAAGAAATGCTGTTTATTTCTTCATCTCTTGATGTCCCAGTATTTCTTTCCTTTTGCCTCCCCTAGTGGTGGAATTGGGCATTGCAGCTATTTATTAAAAAAAAAAAAAAAAAAAAAAAACTTGCCACAGGAATGGGCTAGAAACGTTTTTTTTCTCAACATCCTTATATTTTTTTCTATTCATAACTGGGCCGGATTAAACCATCTGGTGGGCCGTATGTTTAGATGGTTTATGGATAACTTCAGCAGAACTTTTTTTACATTTTGAATTGGTTAAAAACTTTAAGATACAACCCTTTTTTTACCGTGACACCTTTTAATATTTTGGATTTTCCAGCATTTTTTTGATCAGTTCTTGTTTGCGGTTCATTCCTGAATATGTCATTTGATGCTCAGAGACAACAAATGCTGGCTCTCCTTTTTATCGACAATCAAATAGTTTATTGCTTTAAAAAATAGCCCTAATTGCACTCTTGGAATGATTAAAATTGTCTAAAATCTTCAAGTATTAGCCCTTTGTACTATTTCTAAAAGTAATAGACATTATTTTCAGGTTAATTTAATTCGTCAAATAAAACCAAACTTCTAATATCCTGTAAAAAAATACAAACTCAACACAAAAAAATTGCATTTTCATATCCAGACAAACGACTGATTGTTTCTCCAGATTTGTCTCCAGATAAACTGTCGGTCATTTGTAACGTTGTGAAAAAGCTCACCTCCGTCGCCCTGAAGGGAAGCATACCTCCCGCTCTTGTTAAGGGAGTCTGGCAGACTTCAGCCTGTTAAAGTGGATTTTTCTTCCTGTTTGTAAACTGGAACAAAGCCAGTGGTCCAGTTTGTGTTGGAGCTCCACCGAGTCGGGAAGCTCTGTAAAATAACAAAAGTAATCGATTCTGTTTTTCCTCATCTGAAAAAGCTGTAAGTCACACGTCGTTTTTTTTCTTCACCATCGCCGGATTAAAGCATGAAAGCTACTTTATATCTACTTTGTTTCAATGCTGCAGCACACCAATCAGTTACTCACATGTAATCATAACCTCATCTTTCAAATAGCAAACAGATGCATGTCAAAATGTCTTCATTTCATGTAGCAACTGCACTATTCCAACTGTCGTAGACCTGTTCAGTAGATCTCCGGTTCACATCATGACACTTTCAATGTCATGTATGAAGGTTATGTAATGTTGGTTTAGAACTTGGAAGGAAATGCCAGACGTTCCTTGAACAGATGGTCTGCTCTGGTCACAGTGACAAAGGTGTGTAAATGAAAACCTTTGACGAAAGAGTCGCTGGCTCAGTCTCTGGTTGGATGGGGAACAGCACCAAGTCATCATGACGCAGATCCACTCCATCTGTTTTCATCATCAGTCGGCCCGAACCGTTGTCTGATGCAGACAGCTGTTTTTCGTTTCTCTGCTGTGCTTTTCCATTTATGTTTACATCACTTTTGTACATGTGAGAGGAGAGAAATAAAGTGAGTTTGCTGATGAAGAGATCTTGGTGTTTTCTGCTTATTTTGACTCAAACATCCCTCAGGTGTGTGAAGACATCCAACAGAATCTCAGCTGCTAAAAACATGCAAACAAAAGTCCGATAAATCAGTGTTTGTGTGACTTTATAATGAGTAATTAAGGCTAAAAAATGTACATGGAGTTTATACAAACATTGACATTCAAAAGAAAAATGGACAAACCTCATTATTGCTTTCTCTGGTTAGAAATTGGACCGGAATTTGTTGCACTGACGACTTTATTCCTCTTTTTTGTCCACAAAGTCACCGTCAAACTAACACAAAAGTAACTTAAATACAGATTTTGACAAAAAAAATATATGAACAAAAAATGAAAAGCAAAAAAACTTCTTTATGCAACTTCATAACTGCTAAAACTTCTCTGCGCGACACAGTCTAACAAAGGTTCCAACTCTCAGAAATATACTAAAATAAAAGGCATAAATATACAAAATAAAAAATTAAACGCAAATTAATTATAAATGGTGACACTTTCATTGTGACTGTTAAACTCACCGCATAGAAAAGCTACTTGATCTGAAACATTTGAAACACTTATCCCTTCCACAACATGCTTTGTATGTTCATTGGTGATTAAATTGTCCCCAGGTGTGACTGTAAATACGCAGCCTGCTTAGAGTGTTTCCTCTCCTGCCAGGATAGGCTCCAGCTACCCAGTGACCAGCCAGTTCAAAAAATGGATGAATAGTTTTAAAAATATTTAAATATATAACGAGTACTTGAAGAACGTAGTTTTAGTTTAGAGCTGCACTATGTTGTAGTGGTCAGTGCTCTCACCTCACACCGAGAAGGTTCAAATCCCGGCTGGAGTGTTAGTGGAGTTTGCATGTTCTCCACTGTGTCTACCTTCCAAAAACATGCTTCAGGGTGATCGGTGTCCCTAAATTGTCCCTAGGTGTGCTCGTGAGCGTGTGTCCCTGTTAGAGACTATAGCAACCTGTCCAGGTTGTTGCCCACCTTTGCCCAATGGCAGCTGGATTGGCTCCTGCAACCCTTTGACCCTGAAATGGATTCTGTGGGTCCTGAAGATGGACGGTTTTAGTAGCTAAAGGGCTTACAAATGCTGTGTGGTACCATGTGGTCTGGAGTGAGTTCTAGTTTTTCCCAGTAGGACTTGTATTTAGTAGGGGTGTGTATTGGCAAGATTCTGGCGCCTCACAATACAATCACGATATATCCCAAAAACATACCAGAACAGTTTTTCATCATTTTTTTTAAGCTTAAGCTCACTCGTTTGATATGAAGCACCACAATCTGTGTTTTCATATGATACTGGCAGCAATGGGACACAGAATTTCCCATCCCGAGTAAAAATTAAGTATTAAATGTCTTATAACAACGAAAACTGCGAGGCAGACTGAACATTTAACAGAGCTGGTTCTGGATCTTTTTGTTGTTGTTTTGGTCCCAGTGTACAGCTCCTCAAAGAGGCTCAGTGTGCTGAAAAATTCATTAAAAATCAACTTCTCAGCATTTTAAATCGATACAAGTATCTGCAAATGTTATATCGCGATATATTGCTGAATTGATTTTCTTCCTTCACCTCTAGTATTTAGTCCAGGCGTGAGCAGACCTCAATGCCGGCGTGTCTGCAGGGTTTCCTGATCGTACCTGGATCAGGTGTGTCCAGACACTTAGGATGTGGCAGAGTCTAAAAAAAAAAAAACAGGAATATGGCTCTCTGTGGTGGCAGTATCATGATCTGGGAGCTCTTGTTCAGGTTCATCACATTTACACGTCCAGATTGGAGGTTCAAGAAAGTTCCTGAATGTGCAGGAAGTTTGAGGTGAGTCTTTAAATCAATTTAAATTAGTCTTCAACTACTGTGTGAAATATTGATTTATTAAAGTACTTCTATGATCCCCTTACAGTTTTTCTTAACTGTATTAGGAACAGTTGTTTAGTTAAAACAATTTTTCGTGTGAAAACTCTTCATTGGAACTAAACATTGAACTGGATCATAAATTGAACTGATGCGTCAATTTGAATCAAATGTATTCAGTAATAAGAGATCAACCATCTTAAGAGTGAATGACTGTTCTGTGATCTACCTGTTGAAGGAATCTGATTGGCCAAAACCTCAAGGAGGATGTGTTAGATGCACTTTAGCGTGTCCACTCAGGAACAACAACTTTTGCTCGTTAGACATGAGCTAAAGATGTTATTAGAAATTAAAAGGTAAAGAGGATGGTGAGAGCGAGGAATACATCCAGACCTAAAACAAAAAGGACCCCCCCCCAAGGTCTCCCAGAAAAAAAGAAAACTCTTCCACACAACTATGACCTCCTTTTTCCATTCTCTCCCCGTTCTTCCGCCTCGCCTGTCATTTGATACTCGCCACAACAAATACTGGACAGTGCACTTTTTCACCGCACAGCAGTTTGCAAAAGAGGCTTTTGTGGCAAACTCTGGGCAATCACACACGGTGTTTACAAAAAAGCTGCTGTCCTCTCACTCTTGAAAAGCACACAGAGTCCAGCCAGACACTCAGCTATGCTGGAAGTACAAATAGGGGACAAGCTGGGGAGAAAGAGGCAAATTAGCTACACAAGTTCAACACAAAGACCCGAGAAGACAAAAAAAATGTGCGTTCATGCGCATGCATACTTAAAAGAGCCTCGAAAGAAAAGAGGAATTGTTCTGCAAAGAGTCTCTGCAGAATCAGAACAAAAAGCAATTTGTATAATTCGCTTATGATTAAGTAGGGTTTTGAACCAATCAGTATATATGACAATCAGCGCAGAAGTGCACACAAACACTCGTTTCATCAGGTAGAATAGAAAGTAGAGCCTTTCAAGTGCAAAAGTACGGAGCCCCTAAAGGGACATCGGAAAAAAAAAAAAATTTAAGTTAAAAAAAAAAAAAAAATACTAACTGGTGGGCACCACCTGCTAACTGGTGCGCACCACTTACTAACTGGTCCGCACCAGTTAGTAAGTGGTTCCCACCACTTACTGTCTTCCGATGTCGTAAGTGGTGCGCACCAGTTAGTAAGTGGTGCCCACCAGATAGTAAGTGGTGCGCACCAGTTAGTAAGTGGTGCCCACCAGATAGTAAGTGGTGCGCACCAGTTAGTAATTTTTTTTTTTTTTTAACTTTAATTTTTTTTTCTCGATGTCGCAAGTGGTGCGCACCAGTTAGTAAGTGGTGCGCACCAGATAGTAAGTGATGCCCACCAGTTAGTAATTTTTTTTTTTTTTTTTAAACTTCAATTTTTTTTCCCGATGTCCCTTTAGGGGCTCCGTACAAAAGCTTCTCCTTTATGTTCATGTTTTTATTTTTATTTTTTTGTAGAAAGGAGACAAACTTCATCCGTTCTGCTTGTTTACTCCAACTGGGCATGAGAAAACGACTTAGTGACTCACACTTAACAAGTCACTTTTACAGAAAAGTGGAAACAAGATTTTTACAGGATCCCAAGTTTCAAATAAAATAAATCGCAGGAGTGATTTCCAAAACCAACAGGATGTTCATCCTTAATGCACAACATCTCAGAGTCAGCTTCAGTCTGGAATCCATCAAGCTTAAACTCAGTGAATGCTGCTTGAAATAACAACAGATTCAAAGGAAAAGTCAGACTTTTGTCTCATTGATTTAGTATCATGGACATTAAGAAATGAGTCTTTGTTTTACACTCATTTGATCCAATTGTCCCTCAGAAGTCACTGCTGGACTGTAATGCGCTTCCTGTCTGATATGTAAATCATTTATGGTATTTACTGGCAGCAGGAAATGTTTTCAGATTTTTCCATGCCAGCCGTGAAATGTTGAATGCACTAAAGGTTTTAAAGTTCTCAGAAGTCTGCCCAACATAATCAGTTTATATCAGAGTAATACACGCACAATGACCTTTGTTAAAGTTTTTATGTAAGTTTAGTGTTCAGAGTGGAACGAGGAAATTCTTTCATTCTAAAAAGATTGTTAGTTTAAACTTTTTATGGTATCTTTTTGTTTTGTTTTTATTTTTGTTTTTACATTGTTGAGCAAAACATCAGAAAGCAGAGAGTAAAACCTCATTTTTCTTTTTTTCCAAAATTGTAACCCAAAATGTAAAAATAATTCCATACTTGTGGTCAAAATTGATTCCACTGATCATAATTTTCAGAGTAAAAATCATCATGGAGACATGGACCATCAAAATGGAACAAATGGTAAACTCTCAGGTTCGGGGTGGAATCAAATTTGATTGGAATTATATGGTTACATTTTGGGCTAAAATTCCGGAGAAAATGAATTTCTATACAGTGTTCCTGTGGGGAAAAGTGCAGAAAACTGTGCAAATATTGTGTTTTACTCTCTGCTTTCTGATCATATCTTTGCTTAATGGCAACGTTAAAAAAAGAACAACAAACAAAACAAAAAATAAATAGTTAAAGAACCTGAGAGTTTACCATTTGTCAAATTTTGATGGTCCACATGGCCCCCATGATGATTTGTAGTCAGAAAATCCTGATTTTACAAAAAAAAGCAAATAGAAATATGCAAATTTCTGATTTTATTCCCAGAAAATAAATGCTGCATAGGTGTAAAGTTAGGAGCCACTTTAAAAATATACTTGAATAAAAATGGTGTTTTGTTGTTTTCAACATATTCTTGTTGCATTTTTCTCATAATGGAGGACATTTATAATATAATGCAAAATTAAAACTAACATTTCTGAGTATTCCTTTGTTCAAATCTATTGGGATCAGGAGCTGATAAAAACATGTCATTTAAAAAGCTTAGGTTAATGCACAGCATTGGGTTTGTCAATAAATTCTAAATTCTCCACTTGCAGAATTATTGGTCCTATGACATCTTAATTTTTAGGATACGGAATACATGCAGGCAAAAAAATGGGCAAACTAGAAAATCAAAAATAACAAAGTCATAGTGAATCCAATGGAAAATATTTATGCACATTTTTTTAATGGGCGACAGGCTGTAGGTGAGATACAGGCAGATTTTTTTCATTTTTTTCACCCCCCATCTCCTTCCAGCCTGACTAGCTGAGTTTCAATTACACATATCTGGAAAACTTGATAGAAATTCAAGAAATATAAAAAAAAAAACACAATTTTGCAATTATACTGTTTCAAATACATCATAATTATGTGAAAATAAATAAAGTTGTTCAAAAAAATACTTTAAGTCACAGCAGATACTGTCACATTTCTGCGATCATCACCTATCAAAGGAGACGTCGGCGTCTTATTCAGGACGTGGAGTGGCGAGCAACGTGGGAGTGGCTACGGATGAAGGGATTCTGGGAAATCGTGGTTGGTGATTTTACGGAGGAGCTGTGTATCCAACGATTCTCATGACGCGCTCAACCGAGTGATGCTATGTGGACCACCTCCTCCGAGCACTGAAACTTCTTTTTTTGTTTGTTTTTTTTTTGTTTTTTAAGTTGTCATGTTGTCATTAGGTAAATTTACTATCCAATTTGGACAATTTTACAGTAAAGCTACTGTTAGAAACGAGGAAATAAGGATGTGGGCGTCCTTAAGTATCATGTGCTCCCCCTAAGATCCTCCATGGACCCGGACCACCCAGAAACCTGCAGCCTGTACAGGTTAACCCCCCCGTACACTAGTGTTGGCATCACTTTATCATCATGCCTTTCCTTCTTATTGTGAGTTCTCTTTATTGATTTCCCTCGTGTTATTTATTCAGTTTTTATAGATTCAAATGTTCTGTAAAAGCTGTGATTTTAGAAAAGTTATCACAGGAGTTTTGGTAACATCTCCTGAATTTCCTGAGTGATTTGTGGAGGTTATTCTACCAAAACATCACCAAATACTGACAAATTTTAGAAAAAAAATAAAAAAACAAAGTCAAGTATTTTCCAGAAGTGATGCCCAGAAGAGACAAACCTGCTTTAGGCCACACTTACGTTGCAAATGACTTCTGATTTGGTTTGGTGGTGCTGGTAGAGATCATTTGGTTGTGGTTTCCATATTATACCACAAGATTTAACTTCACCTGCTTGCCACACCCTGTCACATCCGGTCTAATGTCCATCTGATTTACAGCTCCTTTCACAGTAATGTTTGATAAACTCATTCCTGAGCCGCAGCTTTCCCAGTTTCCTGTTCACCAGACACATCTGCCGACGGCTCGCGCCAAACCCACACTATGAACCTGAGGAAAACAACAGGTCATTTCAAAGGGTCTGCGCACACTTTCTGGCCAATATCAACAAACAACGGACTTTAGATTGTTTTCTTAAAGCAGGCCTTGAATGCAGACAAGCAAAATCTCCACAGGCACAGTAAAGCTGCAAAGGCACGGCGCGTTTCCACTGCTCTTTCAGCTGCAAGTCATGAGAATAATCCTCACAGTTTCAAAGAAATAAATCCATCAAAATAATTTCCTTATTTTCCAAAACTGACGACAAACATTGTGATGTACTCCATGAAATGTCTCACTTCTTGAAACATTTTTTTGAAATTGTTGATGCTGACGGGTGAAGCAAATCGAATTAATCAAGTCAAACTTTCAGAAGGAAACTAAACATTTTAGTGAAGTACGGATGTTTTCATAATATGATGGATATCAGACAGACATTTTTCATGATAGTTTATTAAAATATCACAGCAGCACTTAAATAAAACCTTATTAATCAAATATTTCAAATATTTTAGAACTAAAACGTTCTATTTTTGATACTTAAAAAGTCAATATTTCTTTGTTTTTTAATACATTTGCCTCCCTAATGAGTTCTTGACTCTCATTTATGACAAACGGTAAACATTAGCGCATAAATACGTGACACTGACGTTTGTTAATCTGGTGAAGAAAAAACTGAGTTTTATCTCCATGGAGAAAAAACATGAACATCTGTAACACAAAACAATATCTTTTTTTTTTTTATGAAAGCCAAATAGTAAAAACTGTTTTGAGAAATGTTTGAATTATCATGAAGTAAACATGACAAGCAGCTGTGAAGCTTTTATTTCCATTTTTCACACTTTTCTGGGAAACAATCCAATCCTTAACTCAACTGTTTTCAACAGGTTTTGAGGTTCACAACAAGATCTTTGAAGTTTCTCCACATGCCTGAAAATAAAGGAAAACAATCGTATTTATTCAAACACTGACATTTAAAGAGCTGCTGCTTTGTGTCAAACAACTGTTTTACTTTGACGAAAAACAAGACAGTGAAAAACGTCAAGAAAAAATAATACTTTTGTTCTGTTGGACGAACTATTTGCTTTGACAATTTTTTGGCAAAAAAGAGAATAATCACAGTTCTAAACAGCAGATCAATCAAAAGGACTTTATTTTTCTGGTTTGCTGGTAGAAATCAGAGCAGAGACAAACAATCCTCAACAAATTCAATACAACATGCAGAAGGATACAAACAAGAAGTACTCAAGTCTGCTGAAAAAAAAATTGTCATAAGTGACTCAACTTCTTGGCCCAACTGTAAAATTAAAGCAGTTTTTCTTTTAAAAACATGTAGGCCTGATCCAAGTTCTTTCCCTACCCCTTCGGATTCTCCTTATACCCCTACATTTATCCCTCCGAAAAGAGTTCAGGAGGGACTTATTTATATTTTTTTAGACATCAAAAGGGTTCTATATTTGCTATTTTCCCAGTAAACGCCCGTTTTTTCCGCTAACAACCACTAGAGGGCGCAGCATTAGAAGTATTTGCTACTGACAGCAGCAGAAAAAGTGTCGTCCAAAACAATCATGGAAGAGAATCTGATTGTTTTCCTCTTAAACTTTGATATTTTTCTAATACCGATCAAAATATTAGTATTCTTGTATTTCTTTCTTTATTTTTTAAGCTACGCTGGACTTGGCAAATTTGTTCTGAAACGTCAGACTTTTCTCCTAAAAGTGTGACTTACTCCAGAGCGACTTATATAAACCAACACATCCTGCTTTTCTTCTTCTTGATTAGACTTTTTTTTGCTCTCGCGACTTATACTACGGAAAATACGACACTAAAAAGCTATAAAGTGCCCTGAATTTTAAGAGACAAGACGTTGCATCTGTAAAATTACCTGCATGAAGCCCAATGAGGCAAATTTCCTTTGTGATTTTGGGCTATATAAATAAAATTGAATTAAATAGAATTATTTGGGACATCCCTTTCCCTTCAAATGCCTCTACAATTGTAGGGGTAGGAGAATAGAACAAGTTCTATCAATGATTTTAAAGACCAACTCTAATGAAAATGGTATTTCAGTTTTTGTGGCATTAGTGAAATTAACTATTTTTATTTAATCACTGCTGACATTACACTTGTTACTACTACGTTTGCTGCACTGAGATGATCATATGTGACAGGATGTCTTTTATTTTGAAAGGAACTTCTGTTAAAAGAAAAAAAAGACTATTTTCTTTTAATGTTTTATTCATGAAATGAATATTAATTTGTTTTGATCACAGTAGTAACAAAAGCATAAATATAAGTCAGTGTCTTATATTTTTAAAGGAAGACTTTGTGGCTCCTACTGAGTTATAGTCAGTAAAATAAACCAGAATTTCAGAGTTGAAGGTTTAAGTGGGTCTTTAAACCCCATTATGATCCCAAGAATGAAAGTATGAAACTTGCTTAATTATTATTAAAAATCCACTAAATTAGTCTGCATAAAAAGTGTAGATTTTGTTGTGTTGATCTTCCTTGTACAGAAAGATGTTTTCATGTCGATGCTTCTCAGAAAACAGGATCAAACCTCCAGTTTGCTTGTTTCCAAACAAAATAAATTGTGTGCTGATCTGGAGTTAGCAGGTCTCTGGAGCTCAAACTCCACACAATTGAGGAACAGCCTGTCTCTTGCAAGTGAGGCGTGTCGTACCCACACAGTGATTCATGCACTTCAAAGGTCTGTCTGTCTGTCTGTCTGTGGCCACTGACCTGGATCACCTGCGGCGAGTAAACAGACGACTGGGGCTTGATTTGAAATGTGCACGGGCAGAGGATACCAAGTAGATTAAAAATGTTCCCACCACCCTTTCAAATCATTAATGGCAACAACACTAACAAACAAGTCCAATATTATGATTTTTTTTCCTTTTTTTAATCTGGACCACCTTTATGAGTTTATAAACCAACACATCCTGATGCAGGAAGTCATCTGTACGAGCGTGTTCCGAGAATTCATCCACCCTTTCTTTATCTTTGTCTCAGAATCCGCGTGTTTCTCAGCCAAGCTGGAACCACAAGAAACATCAAATGACCATGACTTCTAAACAGTGCATTACATGGCGCCATGGCACTCAAACAAAAGCTAGAAAACGTCTTACATTACCTCATCTAGCGTGACATTATCTGTGCAGCAAGTTACTGTGATGACAAAGAGGATGCTTTATTTTGGAGAGTTTGTAAACCTGGTGAAGGTCACATCACAAATCCAAGAACGGTGTTGAAATCTACAAAAAAAAGCTGTTTTGTGGAGAATCACGGCCTAATCAAAGGACACCTCCGCACCAGGGGGCTTTGGACCCCCAAAGTCGGTTCGTTCAGTCGTTGTATACCTCCTGTCTCTTCTTGAGCATTGATTGATTCGTCTGGTTGGCACGGCGACGATTCATGGACTCTAGAACAGTACAGTTGTGTTGCAAGTGCAAATACTGCAGAGGCTGAGAACGCGATGTATTGTTCCCTCGTTTATTGCAGGAGTTTATTCAAAAGGGTCTCGATAGGTGAAACTGCAAAGTAGTAAGCTTTGAATATATGCTTTAGTGCTACTATTGGTCACAGTAACGTCAATAAACATTGGGGAATTAGCTAAAAGAGTCTTGGGTGAACTGGAAGGAGAAAGAATCAGGATTTTGGAGGAAGTTCTGTCCATGAAGATCTTCACTTCCTCATCCGAGCTGACATCTGGATCAGAACCATACGGCTGGACATTATTACTATTGCTTGACATTTTTTTATGTCAAAATTCACTAAATTTCCCACATCCAGGTGCATGACGGCCAAAAGGACTTTAACTTAAAATCATTACAATGTTTCTCTTTTACAAGCAACTTTGTTAGTTTATTTACTGCCTTTCTTTTAAGAAAATATGTTTGTGTTTTTTTTTTGTTACATTGTAGTAGGTTTTTCTAAGAATGTTGCACTACTTAGTGTTTCCTTCTTGCTACTATTGTATTTCATTACAAATATTTGATGCACGTTCAGTTCAGATTGTTGTAATTAGTTATTAAAATTTACTGAGAGCCTCTGTCCTGTTTTATTTTACACGTAATTAACCAAAAAAGGTGTATATCCAAAATGATGCTATAATCAAACATTTCTAGAAAAGTATCAATATTGGTGATACTATCCCTGTAATTATTTGGCATTGAATTAATAATCTGAATTTCCAGTATCTCCTACTTAACAGTTCAGGTGAAGTTTTCCAGATTCCTTGTATTTCTTTAAGATAATCAAGTGTAAATTAAATATGTGTATAAACAAACAAGTAAACAAGAATTCATGTCAGATCTATTCACATTTTAGTTTGATAAAATTCATCCCACTGTTGTTTTTCCACATCAGAATAATCCAAAGTGAAGATTATTAGAACATTCTAGCACACTGTATGGTCACACCTCAGTAACATTCAGTGTTTCACATGTTGGACTGTAATAATGGATTGATCATTTTCTCCTGTTTCACTTAATGTACTTTAATATAAATGGTATTTTCCAAATCTGATCTTAAATTGATTTATTTCATATAAAAAAACAACTTTTTAATGGTATAAGTCGATACAATTTGATTAACAACTTACCTCGAACAGATCGATGTGGATGGATAAATGGATTCATCAAGTAATCGACTAACTGTTACACCCCTAATCAGAATGGAGCGGAGCAGGGAGCTTATGGCCCGCCCATTCTGCATCACAACTACAAACTTTTCCAAACAATATTTTTTTGTTTGCTTCTGATTTACTATTTGAAAAAAAAAAAAAGCTCAGAACTGCAATTTTAAGCTTATTTTTCATTCATGAGAAAAAACACAATTTTGTTGGAATTGATTGTTAAACACTATCAAGGTTTAAACCTTTCTAGAAAAATCTGTCCAGTTTTTTAGAAATATTAAGGTAAATTTTGCAAATTGAACACATTCTGTACAGAAAACAGGTTATTAAATTAAAATGGTCAAGAGGCAGTGCGCTGCAAAAATAAATACAATGTGTGAAACAGCGATACTGCAAAATGGTGAATATAACACAGTAATGTCAATTGTGTAATTGTCTGTTTTGACCGATCATTTGTGACACGTTTGTTCTATTTGTAGGTGGAACAAAAGGTTAAGAGATCTTTTAGATCGTGACAAAAAAATCCGATGTACATGAGAACAAAGGTGTGTATTTAGTCTGGAGATAAATTGAGAATCTGCTGGACTCACATGGTTACACAATATATTTATATACAGTCTCATCCTGATGATGTTGGCAAACCGGAGCGTAAATCACCACTAACTGGAGTAAACACCGAAAACGTCCTGCGTACGAAGTAACGATGTCTGTGCACGAAAGGTTGAGGATTGTTTCATGTGAAAATACAGACCCAAAGGTGTGTATTTGTGAGTGTAGATGATGGAACACAGTTTTAATTCTTTGTTCATTTAATTCTTTTGTAGATGCATCCAAAGCGACAATCGCTGCTGCACCATTTCTAAAGCATGCCAATAACCACGGCTCATTGGGAAGAAAAAGGAAGAAGCAGCACAAATATGCAACAAAACTAACAAAAAAATCGCAGTAAATGTGGAAAAAGTGGATTTCTCCTTAAACTGGATTTCCCCTTTATTTTCTAATTCAGTCGATGAAGAAAATAATAACAAAAACTATTACAATTTTTACTATAACATTCAAAAAGTTACATTTTCTCCACGTGTGCTAAAAAAAGAGAAGAAAAATAGAGTTGTTTCAGCACATCACGCAGCTTCCCTGTGAAAAATTATCATGAAAAACATTCCATTTTGCAGATGGAAACTATTGTGGTAATGAAAAGGCAAATTCAGTGCGAAGTTCCTTTTGTTCGTGCACATCCGTCACTGCGCTCAGGTTTGGGCCGGACGTCTGAAACCCACCGCAGACGGCATTGGAGAAGGATTTGAAATGAGCGTGACGTCTGAACACCGCAGTGTTGCGGCTCCTGCATTGTCCTCCCGTGTGTTGTTTTTTTTGATTGCGGAAACAGCTCCTGGCCCGCGTTGGTCAGCTGCAGCTCATTATCCGCCCCCTCAAATACCTGCTTAAGACTTTAGGCTCCTCCGGCCTCCTAAGATGTGATCAGACCGCTGCTTTCTTTTGATGCCGTTCTCCTGCGTCCACACCAATGTCCAAATCTGGCCTTTGATATTAAGCTCAAATAATGATTATCCCAAAGACTCACTGTGGGGTGACTTACCCTCCACTAGTTTATGAAAACCACTCTGCCGTGCAAGGAGGCAAACCCGAGGTCAGGTTATATAAGAGGAGTGAGAACATTTCAAGATACCCGCTTATCATGTAAATATACAGACTAGTAGGAGATAAAACACCAGAATAATGACCCCGATTTCACCTTACAGGTGTTTGACACCTTTCCTCCCTTTGGACAATCTCTGCATCCTCCTCAGTCACAAAGGTCAGCCAATAAACCCATAAAAGAACATGAATGGTTCAGCATTTTTGTTTTTTGTTTCTGCAGCACTTTGTAAAGCTTTCATGATAATTGCTGTTCTCCTAATTGACTAGAAATGTATATTACCATAAAAATAATAGTAGTACATTTTTTGTTATATTTGGTCAATAAAAAGCCCATAAAAAGTGTAGTTTCTCTTACCGTATGTAGTGGGAAAACACACAGCAGTTAATTCAATCTTGAAGGACAGTTGTGTAAAAGTTTTCAAAGCTTAAGAAACTGGTTTCTGCAGATTTAAAAGCTGCTTCTGTTCTTTGGTAGATTTGTCTACATGACTATAAAGTTCAAGCAGGTCATCTTCAAGTGTTGCCCTTGGCTCAGAGTGCAGCTGTCAATGTGATCAAGGACAGAAGGTCTTGTTGACAATATTTTACTTTCGGATTTGCAATGGAAAAATCATTTCCTATTGTTTTATACTTGGTTTAAAACAATCTGATGACAAATGTGGTTATCCATTTATTTTGGTTGTGATATTTTTGTGAGAGAAGGCTTCTGGGCAAACACGTGCTCCCACCAGATTTGAATGTCCTCCATCTAAACCCAGACTTGTCGGTCGTTGCGGTCCCAAATGTAATCTGTCCCAGATGAAGCATTGAACTCCAATCCACAGGTGTGGAGCCATTTTCAGGCATTTGGGATGTTTTCTTCCTGGAAAACTAAGTTTTGTTTATTCTGAATTTCCTTCTTTTGGAAAGAGTGAAAATTCATCGAAAATGTTGGGGCAGAGAAACTAAACCTACTTGAATTAGTCTGACAACAAGGGTCTTGTTTGCAAATGAACCCTGTGAGTTCGGTAGCAGTGGAAATGGACCGATTTTACAGCACATGTCAAAGTCAAGTAGTTATATCCAATCCTTCAGATCATTTTATTTTATTGTTATTAATGGTCCGATGTTATCTTGCGCTCATTTCTAACTTGTATGATTTTTACAAATTTTTTTTTGGGAGGGTGAAATATTGAAAGTTATTTAAGGTTTAAGTTGATTTATTCAGGAATATTATTCCTGCCTTTTTATAATTCATAAATATGTTAAAAAGTTACAGTTTTAATCATAAAAATTTGCATTCTACAAGCTTTTTGAATATTATGGCATTTACTAAGATTTTTTTTAAGATTTTTGGGAGTTTAGCTAATACTTAAGCTACATGCTAACTGTTTAGGCTAATTTAGGCTTTTTAAAAGTTTTTAGGCTATTTTGGAGTTAGGCTAATATTTACACACTAGCTGTTTTGGCTCATTTTTTTAACGTTTCTTTAGGCTGTTTAAGGGTTTAGCTAATATTTCAGCTAAATGCTAGTTGTTTTGGCTAATTCGGGCTTTGTTAAAAGTTTTTTAGGCTGTGTTGGAGTTAGGCTAATATTTACATGCTAGCAGTTTTGGCTAATTTAAGCTTTTTTCAGTTTTTGGAAATTCTGTTTTTCTTGAAATTTAGCCATTTTTTCAACTACATACTAGCTGTTTAGGCTAATTTGGCATTTAGCTAATATTTTAGCTGGCTATCAGCTTCAGTGATTTCAGCTACCAGCTTCAGCAATTTTAGCTATTAGCTCCAGCATCTTCAGCTATCAGCACTAGCATCTTCAGTGACCAAATTCAGCTTACAGCATTCACACTAGCATTTTTGCAGGTTATGCTATATATCTAGTTCATCATTACGTTAAAAAGTTACAGTTTTAAAGTTTTAAAAATTCGTTTTAGAGTGTTCAATAAAGGTTTACCCTGTTCAGCCCACAACCTTTGGTGTGTTTTGGATTTTGGCCCCTTATGAGATCGAGTTTAATACCTCTACTTTACAATGTGAAAAAGAGATTCAGAGTGTAAAGGAGGCAAGCAGCATGAACATTTGATCAGCGGAAAAAAAAAAAAAAAAAAAAACATGACATGACAAACTGACAGTAGAAAGTAGTCCCAAATAACTGCAGGGAACAAAGACAAAATATTTTTGTCTAAACGTTTTTCAATCTGATGCAGATTGGCTGCTGACAGGAGAAGAAGTTGTGTTTGATCGGTTCAAATAATGTCAAGAGAGTCTAAGACGGTAGTTTGAGTTTGTGTCTTTGGACTTCTCTGTATTCTCATAGGAGAGAAAAACACAAATGCATGTAAATGTAATGTTTGGAGACCTGAAAAATATCAAATAAATGTAAATTCTTAAACTTTTTTTACCTATGGCCAATGCAAACCCTTATGTTTAAAAGAATGCAACAATAAAAGCCACTTCAATCTTCAGTTTCTGGTCTCTGTCCACAACAGCAAACAATCGTCAGTTTGTGAGCATATTCTTTTTTAACGTATGACAATTGGGGCAGTCATTCTTGAACAAAAACTACGTTTATATTAGCTTTGGTAGCCTTTTATTTTGAAGGCATCGTGGCTGCAACAGAAACCACACCTGTGGAAAAAAATCAATGAAACTTTTGGTCACACATCACAGCTGAAGCATTCCTCCACCTATTCCAACCTCGTCTTCACTTCTATACTATACTCTCAGATGTTCTGGACTGTTGACTTGAGTTCCTCTCATATATACAAATATACTTTGTCTTGTTGCTGCTGACCTTCAATCCTCTCCTTTCCAGAGCAAACCTCTACCTCTCAAGATATTCTTCCACCTGCTCTCAGTATAGATCACAATGTCATCTGCAAACATCATGATCCACAAAGATTCTTGTTAAATCTCATCTGTCAGGGCGTATTCACATTGTACTCATTTGGTTCACTTAAAGTGAACCAGAGTCTGTTTCCTCTGACAATCCAGAATAAATTATCAGTCTGCATACAACCAAGCCTTCAGGTCCCAAGTGGGACCAGGAACCGCCCTATGACCCATCTTTTGAGGTGGTCCAATTCCTATCCTGACAAGAATTGCAAAGCTTCGGGCTTCCTTTATTCTTTCTCTCGTTGCTTTTACCCGCCCTCGTAATTCCTGGCCAAAGACTGAAGAGATTCTTAGTCACATGGCTTTGTTTACAAACTTTAGTTAAAAACAGAACTATCTGGTTGACAGCAATCTGACTGCAGTCATAAAAGTCTGCATCCACTCTTTGATATTTACTACCTTCACCTTCTCCTTGTCCTCCAATGTCTTGTTCTCCTGCTGTCCTCTTGGCATTCCAATTTTTCTTATAGGGACTATTTTCATCTCAAATCACTCCTGAACTTCTTAATTTCACCACCAAGTCTCCTTTACTTATTCCAGATGACAAAAGTACCTTCCTCCCAGCTTCCCTGATCTCTTTAGCTGATCTCTCAAGGCTTGTTTTGACTCTTCCTCAAAAGCCAAATAGCACTATTCCATTTTTATCTTCCACCTCTTGGTCCTCTGCACTACCCTTGTCCTCTTCGTCTTCTTGCTGTCTGGTTACACTTTCCCCAGTTAAGAAATGTAATCAGCTTGTGTGCTTCTCCTTCCACTCTTATGTCACACTGTGCTACTCTTGTTTCTGAACAAATGGGGTTACCAATGCCTTCTCCAACCTTTTGTTGATATGACCACCATCTGACCACGTGCCTTCATCAAGCTTCATCAACATCTGCTCCAATCTCCACTCTCTCCTCTAGAGATACCCTGGATCAGTGTTGTTTAAGCACACTAGTGCACTGTGAGAGATTGTCAGGTGTGGCGCTAAAATTGTGAAATGTCAACTAATTGGTCTAATCTATGCCATTATGTCAGCTCTGAGTTCATCCAAACAGAATCCAAGACACTTGGATACGAATGACAGTGCCATGATTTTGCCTCAACGTTGGCCAGTTGCTGTCATTTAACAAAAGAAATTGTCCCTTTAAACTTTCTTCGCCAGTCATTCTTGGAGGCATAATGATGCACGCCATCAGTCTGACCAATCAGATGTGGTCACAACCTAATTTCCTTGTCCTGACATGGATCATGAAGTCTCTCGATTACAACAAAAATAACAGCTTAAAATGAAGAACAAACGCAAACATTAAAAAGTGTGTTTTAACTGTTTGAAAATATTCTTCTTCCTAAAGCCTCTAGCTAAAACTTGTTATAGGAAAGTCTTGGAACTTTTTTAACAACGCTTAAGAAAAACAGCTGAAACAGCCATTACAAAAAAACGCATAAAATATTCTGGGGAGATTGGCCCATCTTTAAGATAGATTTGATAGATAGTTTCTGTTTTTTTTTACCACATGTTGTGTGCTATTGGAATGTTTGTTGAGGAAAAAGTGTGCCTTGGCTCAAAAAAGCTGCCCTGGATCATCTCTTCCATCTCCCTCCAAAATTCCTCCACGTCTAGCTCACATCTGAAGCACTGACATTCAACCTCACACCTTCATCTTATCTGGCACTCTTTTCTCCTCCATTGTTAACAAACTCCTCCCTCTGACTCTCTCCTTCTCAATCACTCTTCCCATCCACACCATGATGAAATAGCTTGAACCTGCTACCAATCACGACTCGTTACTCCTGTTCCACCCGGTCTCTTGAACACATAGATCTAAACATCTTCTTTCCGTCATGCTGGTTAAGTCTATAATTTTTTCTGTCAAAGTCTCTACATTCAAAACTCTAACTCTAAGTTCTGCACTCTTGCCTTTTCATTTATCTATTTGCCTTCCATCCTCTACTTTTTAACCAACATTTGTCCAGTTTCCTTCGTAGATCGGTGGTGGTTGTTCTTACTCCAGGCCACAACTGATCCAGTAGGAAGTTTGTATTTGTTTAACGTCAGAAGCAGTATCTGACACAACCCTTTGAGTTTATCCAGACATGGGACCATCACTGGATTATACCCCCTGTGGTTGCATCACACAAGAAAATGAATGAACAAACATTCATGCATTAAACTTAAACATCCAGAAAGGCCTGCTGGTACTGTAGAACATGCGTATGAAATGATATTTCAAGCCCCCTAAAGGCTAATAAACATTTATCCAAAGTTCATTTGTGCCAGTCAGATTGTCAAGTATGTGCATATAAAGAGTTGTAAAGAAAATGTTCAAACCATCTTTTTACCCATATTGAGGTGTATTTACAACACATTCTCACCCCCAAGTCGTCACATATTGACATTTGGTTCACGTCACTTTTTGATGTTTTTGGTGTCCACAACTCGTCGTTTTTTTGATGTACTGGCTGTTTGTAGAATCAAGGGTTCACAACTCTCTGGACGTGGTACCCGATATGGACTGGCCTTCGGGACGCATCCCGTACTGGTACCCAAACCCGGTACCAATACCTTAACCATTACTTGGCACCGGAGGTGGTGCTGGACCTGAACCGGTACCAGATGCGGTACTGGGTGTAAACCGGGCCCCGACGCAAACCGGTACAGGGTTAGGGTGGCTTTACTGGGTTTAGGGTTAGGTACCAGTACAGGGTGAGGGCACCTCTACAAGGTTAGGGTACGGGTTCTGTGTACTGGCTAGGGTACAGGGTACCGGTGCTGGGTTTGGGTAGCTGTACTGGATTAGGCTTAGGGTACCAGTACAAGGTTAGGGTACTGGTACTGTGTACTGGGCTAGGGTACAGGGTACTGGGTAAGGGTACCGGTACTGGGTTTGGGTAGCTGTACTGTGTTAGGGTACCGGTACACTCTGCGTCCCGGTGCTGGACTGGTTCTGGTTCATGGCCCGGAGGTTGGGGACCCGTGATTTAATGGGAACAGCCAGCATGTCAAAAAAACGACAAGTTGGGGACATCTAAAACGTTAATTTATGACGGGTCCTTAGCCAAATGTCAATATGTGATGAGTTGGGAGTGAGAATGTGTTTGTTTTTAATCATCTGTTTGGATTAAAAAAATCACCCACCTTCATCTTACCCTGGATAAGAGCAAAGCTACATTTACCCAATGACTAAAGAGGAGTTTCAGAGAAAAAAAAAACAAAAAAATGCTTTATTTGTTATCAAATTGATGAAAAATGCCATGAAAACTAACAATCATAACACAAAAATGTTATTTCTTAGAAAATGTCTTCACATCTTTCATGAAAATGAAAAGAAAAATGAGCAGCAAAGAATCCTCAAAATAAGATGTAATCTGATGATAAAGAGGTGGCGACACAATCTTGAGATGACCAGACCCTTTGGACACTCAACTCCCATGCTTTTCTGCCTTCATAGTTTTAGTAATAATTCTCTCTTTATACTCTTTCTTTCTCTTTATAAAAAGTACAAAGAAACAAAAGCAAAGTCAGTGCACCCCAGGACAAAAACGCCATGGTAGAGAAGGAAGGGCACCTTGTATTTGTTGGACAACTGCAAGTAGTTAAATATTCATGCAACTTTAGAAACATCTGTGTAGATTTCTAGGCTAACAATACATTTTTATTCTTTATGAATATCAATATGATTCTCCACATTCTTCTTAAAGTCTTTCTTTGTGTAAATTAACAGTTAATAGATTTTTGTCATGAAATCTGTTGATAAATCATATCTCCAGTCTGTACAATAGAGGTACTAAAAATTACAACTGTCATGGTATATGTACAATTTACTACCTACAAAGTACAACAGATAGCATGTAATAAAATATGTAAACAAATTTCTCATTTTTTGACACAGTTGACTGTGACAGCAGATAGAATTCACACTTTCAACATTTGATTTATTTTTGTATACACATTTGTTAACAGTGTTGTAGTACTGCATTTGTCTTCCTCCCGACACCTCCATAGAAAAAGAGTACGATAGGCAATGAACCAACACACAGTTCTGCAAAAAAGATAAAACCACCACTGGCTTTGCACCAAGACCTTGTTTTTCTGTAACATTTCTGAGGGGGGGGTTCGAGGGAGGGGGGTGGGGTCCTGCTCTGATGATGAAGAACTGTTCTTGCACAGAAGAGGACGCGGTCCAAACGGAATACTCCAAACTGGACTGTTACTGTACTGCACCTTACCGTGGAGTCAGGATGGCATGCATTTTACAATCAGGCGCTTCCTACCAAGAGAACCAGCAGATTCTTTCCACAAAGAGAGTCACTGTGTCCATCAGACAATGAGATTAATTGTGGTGAATTAGATGCCAGAGCAAACAGACGGTATGAGGTCTGCCCTTGGCCTTTTGCTCTCTTGGGTTTATTTTATACACAGAAAGAGTTGCTCTTTTTTCCCCTTGCTGGTTTTTTTTTAATCATTTTTTTTCTTTTGCGTTAAGCAAAATATATTAAGACACCACACTAATATTATTTATAAACCATAGAAATTTGTAGAGTCCTTTTACACTTGCTGTGTTCCTGACCCCCCTCCTGTTAAGCACTACATGTTGCTTACATGCTGGAAATGTAGAAGATTATGAGCCTTTTTGAATTGACAATTTCACAAAAATTTTGTTTGATGCTGAGGATCACGTTAGCTCTAAAAGTCACTTAGGAGAATGGTGCTGTGACATTTCTCTATACTGATAATGTCTTTGACCAGATAGAAGTGTAAGGTTTCTAAAGTTGCTATGTAACCTTGTCATTAAGCTTTTGCTTAATAGTAAGTGTGCTTTATGTTACAGTACATATCATCAGTTCAACTACTCAGCACAGTATAGGATTATTCAAGTTCCACGTTATACCATCATTTGTCATAGATCCTCTCATGGAAATTGAGAATAAAAGTTCTCTTTGTGACTTCTCTCTTTGCTCTCCTCTGTTCACCAAAGTCTCACAGTCACACGTAATACTCCTTATCCTTGTTTTTCTGTCTCTTGTTGCTGCTTTTCAGGCTTTGCTGTTTGTCCTTCATGACAGCGCCATTGCTCTGCACAGCTGAGTTGGTTATGTAGTTCCGGCTCTCGTCCACCTGGTAGGAGCCTTCATCCCTGTTTCTGTATTTATACATGGCATACAGGAGGATGAGGATGCACAGGGCTGCGGCCGCCACTATTCCGATGACCATCCCGGTGGTGCTGCTAGATTCACGGACCACTTCCGAGGTCCCTGGGACTCGCCTGACGCCTGGCTCTGTGGGTAGTGCTGTGGGTATATTACGGAACATTGGGGAGGTTATTATTGGGCTCCTCGAGTTGGTGCTGTCTACCTCATAGGATGTGGGCTATGGAAGCAACACTAGGTCGGGCTGGGGTTTTAGCTCGCGGATATCGAAATTGCCAGCCGGCCGTACGGCCGGAGCATTGTGGAAGGTTGCGGTGGAGGCAGAGGTGGTGGTGGTGCGGCTCTGGTCTGCGGTTACTGGTATGTTGGTCCTACTGTGCCTGGAGATGGAAGGTTTGTTAAGTTTAAGTGTCCAGGGCGCTTTTGCTTCGTGGTCACCTCGAAAGCGTGGTGTAGGCAAGGTCGAGTAAAAATCTTCATCATCAGTTGGGGCAGGTAGAACTTGAACGCTTTCCCAGAGCCATACCCCGATTTCACCATCATCACAATCATCGCTGCCTCGGTCCGACAAGCAAGGTACCCCCGCCTCACTGGCCTTGGACAGGGACTCTTTGGTGGTCTCAATAATGGTAGGGAGTGGGTGAAGGGTTGAGGGAGTGGGAATGAAGGGTGCACGAGGAGCTACAGAGGGGTGCGCTAATGGATCCTCAAACACTCTGATGACTAACTCAACTCCTGTGGACGGAAGAAAACAAGTCACTTCATTAGATGGTATTTGTATTCGATTGAAAAACAAACACAGCAGGCAACATCTACACACACGTTTAAGGTTTAAGAAAATAAACTTGACAGAAATCTGCAGAAAGTAAAACATGCATTTTAGAAGTTTAACCAATGGACAGGGAACCAACAAGCTTTCATTTTAATGTGTGTTACGTCCCACTGCTACTGCTGGACCTTTTTCCATCCAGTCCTTCTGCTCACCTGGCAGGTGTGGCTTAATTGGCACCTGCTGGCCATTTAGGACAGAGCAGGCCTCACCAAGGTGGGCAGGGAGCAGAGCAGCAGGCTGTGTAGCATTTGGGTTTTACTTTAAATTGTGCTGGTATGGTTTGTTCTTTTCTTCCTCAGCAGTCTTACACTTCTGGGTTTTGTTATTTTAGTTTGGGGTTGGACATTGGTAGTCTTGATTTGCTGGATTTGTTTATTTGTTTTCTTTAGGTAGATTTTGGTTAGACAGCCCTTAGCAGGGATTTGCTGACTCAGCTAGGTCAGCAGTCTCCCTGACTTATTTTATTTTTGGCCAAGGTTCCATTTCTCTTTTAGTTTGTATTTTTGGTTATACCAGCACACTAATTATTTCATTTTTGTTGTTTCATTTCAAGATGCAGGATTTCCATTACTTGATAAACTGTGTTCCTTTTATTCTCATTAGTGTCCAGTTTTTGTCTTTGTCCCCCATTGCACCCACAATCAGCTTATATTTACATATTTATTTACAGATTATATCTTACATATGGAATTTGGAGTAAAAGTTTTCCTTAATATTATTAGAAAAATATAGATTTTTGATACCACAGCCCTTCTTTTGGATCTTTTTGAAAGGCATTTGGAAATGAAAAGTTCAAATATAAAACGTCGTGAACCAGAGATTTGGTTTTAGTGACTAAACCGTTGATGAGAAAACCCAACATATGTTTTACAGTTTGACTGTTTCAGAGTAATTCTTGTAATATGAGAATTGCACTGTCTGTTAACCGGAGTCCTTTTCAATTGATGCTTCTCCTTACTGATGCCTGTAAATTCAGACAGGACCGCAGAGCTGATGCAGAAAAGTAGGCGTCTGATCAGACCATTTGAGCCAACCAATCAGGGGGCACATTTTGGGAGAGTGCATGTCTGGACCTGTGGTTCATGGGTAAATACGATAGGAGCCTGGCACTTTTTCCACAAGATAAACTGGCCAGGAAATACCAAAAATCTACGTGGTAAAGTTTGGAGATATTTAAAGAGATAAAGATCCAAACAGTTCACAGGTCTAGACCGGATTTTTATAGTTCTTCCATTTTCCCCCAAAAATAATACATTAAAACTGTATTACCAACTAAAATAATACATCTATTGAATAACTTTTATGTTGAGAAAATTCAACTTTTTCTTTTTAAATCTGTAACAAAAAAGGACAAACTACTCAACAAACTGTTCCTTAAAGAACTAATGAAACAGTCAAGAAATATGCGTCTTATAACTTTCATAAATATTTTTCATGAGAATACTCCAGGACCACATTGGAGGTGTTTCATGAATGAAGCCCATTGATAGGCCATCATAACAAAGGCACCCCCTCCCCATGCTAATAGACTAATTACTCAGCAAAGAGGGTTTTTCACATGACGCAGAACTCCGGTTATGTTCAATTCATCAAATTAGTGTACCCATTTTAATGAGCCTCCATTCTTACCGGTGGCTTTTTAACTGGCCTCCATTGTGCTATGAGCAGTTTGACATACTTTCACATTTTGTCGATTCTGTCACGAGAGCAGCTCTGTGACCTGAAAACTTAGTTCAGCTGGGATCCGATCTCAGGCATCAACCTTTTGTGTCAGTTATTTTTCTTCTACAGTTTGCTGAAAACGTGAAGCTCGGTCTTGATGGGGAGGGTATTCGTCCAGGTCTCCTTAAACTTAATTACAACCCAATGAACTATTGGTCAGTTGTGCTTCTTTGAATATTTTATCATTGAACTGTCTGACTTTTTCAATAAACAAGTTTTTAATCATTAACTTTGTGGCCAAACTTTCTTGGAGATAAACTTCTTGTTCTTGTCCTACCAACGGTTAACCCTTTAAATCTCGTGGGGTCCAGATGACCCCACCCTACTTTAACGTGTTAATCTCTGCCAGGGGAAACCAGTGAATTTCAATGTATTTTTTTTCTCTTTTAAAGTTCAGCTCACTGTATTGTGGGCTCCAGATGACCCTAGACCCAACCTGAACCACATTAATGTTGGGAGTGGGGTCATCTAGACCCCCCAAGACTTTTTCTTTTTAATGGGTTTGATTTTCACTGGTGTCCATGGCAGACATGAAATCCTGTCTACCTTTGTCATGGGAGGATAACATGTCAGTATGAGTGGGGTCATCTGGACCCCATAAGATAGTACAAGGGATGAGTTAATATTCTTTGAATTACTGTAACTCTTCAACCGTTTACACAATTCCATTGGATTCTGAAGGAGACATAACCTCGCACTGATATGCTACACTTATACAATTAATGTAAAGCAGCTGATTCTGATGCTGAGAAAAGCTATTTAGTAGATTTTGTTGAACATCTTTTCTCATCATCAAAGTCAGTTGGAATTGCATAAACTGTAGAAGAGCTAGTTCAAAGTGTGTTTATTATTCTGTAGATACTTTTTAGATGTTTCAAGAGCCACATATCACTGTGACAACGTGCATGTGAAAGAAAATCAAACCATAAAAAGCCAAAACAATTTTTATGTTTTATATGACTTAACTTTGCACTTCATTCAGTCCTTCCTGTACTTGTGTATTTATAATAATTTAAAAAAAAAAAAAAAAGTTCAAATACTACTTCTATTCATTATTTGGGGCATAACTGAAAGTTTTAAAAAAAATCTAATACAATATTATTTCATTCAGGCAAAAATTTTAATGATCCTTCAACAGTTTGGTGAATTTTTATTTGATCCCATATTTTAAAAAAGCAGTTTGAGCTCTATGGACTAGCAGTACTTGATTGGTGGATTGGCATTGAAGAGGGGTCTGCAACCTGCAGCTCTTTTATCCCTTCATTGTGGCTCTTTAGCTTTAGTGAAAAATACTAATGATGGAATAAACAAGAGTTTTGTTAGTTAAGTTTCATTTCTGTTTAGATTTGTAACATTTCAGAGAACTAAGCAAAAAAAGTAAAATTTACTGTCAGAAATTCTGTAGAAATATGTTTTTAATTTATAGTTAAATAAGAGTCAAATTAATATAGTCAAATAAAAAGTTTGTTTTTTTTTATTTTAATAAATTACATGAAATGATTAAAGTTTAGAACAAATGTGTTTTTTTTTAAATAATTTTAAGAATTTTTTATTCAAGTAAAGCTGCTGCTGCTTTTTTTTTACCCAGAGTTGGTTTTATTTTGAAAGGAACTAATATGTCCTGCTGTCAAAAGTTAAAAAAAGTTGCAATTCTTATATATAGAAATGTATAGACATTGTTGTAATTCAATTATTGTTATATTTAAAAACTATAAATAAATATTTAATTGCCAAAAAGCATAAATATTGTGCATTTTTAAACGGTAAAATGCACCAAATGGCTCTTTTAGCATTAAAGGACTGTAATCGATTAAATGGTTTGGATTCAAAGTATTTTTCTTTTCAGACAGCATGGCTTTGCATCCAGCCAAGACTTTTTAAAGGTGTCCCTCGTTTTCAAGCTGCACATTTAGTTTTTTCATGCAGAATAACACAATAAAAAACTGAGCACAAACACAAGTTCATTCCAAGACGTGCAACTCATGCACAGAGACTAAATCTTACAACTATTGCATATTTAACCACAAGTTCAACACACAAGAGTGTAATTTTTTTTTCAACTTACATCAAGAAATTGCCCGCATGATTTAGGCATGTGAAAAAGAATTTACAAAGGAAAAGTTATGTAAAAATGTTGGAAATCCATTTGGTATCGTAAAAAAAAAGTCAATAAAATCCACTGTAGATTGGTTTCTTTCTTAAAACATGACGGTACAGGGAGGCAACAGCACATACATCCACACCACAGAACAGAAAAATAAACACCAGAATTCTGTTTTTTATGTCTTTTTTCCTTGTAAATAATTTGTTTCTTCTTTACAAAAATGTGTATCTGCATTTTTTTTCTTTCCAACAGACTTCTGTGGACCTAAAATCTATTCATGTTACAGTTTTTGCTTAATTTGTTCTTTCGTGTAGAATGGAGGGATGACTATATATTTCAGTATTTCTGAAGAAAAGGGAGGAGGTGAAGAAGGGGCGGGACCTATGAACATACTACATAGGAGATGAGGATGATGAGGGTGACAGTGTAAGTCAGTTGCCATGTCCATGTAAAGGCAGTACGAAGCGGTCGGGCGGCATTAGAGCTTTTGGCTGTAAGGAAGGGATGGGGATATACAAACAATGAGCAATATTCATGCCCATCTACAGAAAAAAACAGAAGAACTCTAACACTGACATGTCTTACAAACCCTAAACTGCAACTTCTTAGCCATGCAATTCATTTTTAAAGTCAATATCATATTTAGCAGAATTTATCGTGTTTGAAGAGTCTTAAAATCGTGACGCAAGAACTCGGTCTGGAACTGCTTTGTCTACTAATTTGTGGGTTTTTTGTGTGTAATCATAAAATCTTCAAGTTTGATTTTGCATCATTTCTGTGCATAAATTTGTCCGGCTAACGGGGAAAATCAAACACACAAGCTAGTAAAATAAGCAGTCCCAAACCTCAAAAAGTCAGATTATATGAAAAAATATTTCACACTATGATTTGGATGTCTATTATCTCATTTAAGAGAGGAAAAGCAAGAAAACAGATATGCCAAAAAACATAACCAGAACCAAAATGCCAGCAATCAACTGGATAAAAAATGACCAGTTTAAACTATCACATGAAAAATGTTAAGATGAAAGAACAAAGCCATTTAAATTTTGCACACACTACAACCAGATGCACACAATAGAAAACAGACACTGCTGAGAGAGGCGCTCGGCGGCGCAGCGGGCTCCTCTCTCATGCGTTCCCTGATGAAGAGTCTGTCTGTAATGTTAGTCTTTAAACATGACCCGGCCGTGCAGTCCGGCGGTACACCGGAGAGAGACGAACTAGCTGAGAATGGGTTATTGCTATTATCATTTGGTTTTGTTTTAGTTGTACTGCAGGATGTTGATGCATGCTTAAAGTAAGTTGCATTTAGGGAAAGTAGAAAACAAACAACACAGCAAACTGGGCGCAGGAAGAACTGACCGATGTTACACGGGCAGTAGACGGACGCTGTGTCCCGGTCCCATAAAACAAACACCAGGTGGGCGGAAGAGTCTGTTCTGGTAGCCAAACAAGATCGTGATGCAATGTGGAATTCATCCCACCACATTAAAGTATAGCCAACCGAAGAGGGTTTTTTTTAACATTTTTTTATGCAACGGGGACACAGCTTCTCTGTAACGATGACAGGAGCAAAAGTAAAAATCACATGTGCTTCATACCGGTGCAGAAAAAGCATGATACAGCGAGTCAGAAGATGAAGTTAAAGCTGCTATCCATCATGTTTGCATGCTGTGTGCATTAGTGGAGAAGGACAGCGCGGCTGCGGAGTTCAGACTGCAGTTTCACAACATTTCAGTGTCAGATTTGGTTTCTGTGAAAAAATGACCAAAAAAGTTGATTCACTCCGACATGAATCAGGATTACAGCTGAACTGAAACTTTAGGGACCGTCAACTTTTTACATGACATATAAGGGACTGAATCAGAAGAAAACTTTTCACAATCATTTTTTACCTGTACATTTTTCTACTTGTTAAATTGTAAATATTAAAAATTACAAATACTAGTGAGGATTTGAACAGCTTTGTGATCTGTGACGACTTAGTCCCACTCCAACTTACGTTTTTCTATCGTAAATACGTTCCCATTAATCTTTTAATTATGATTATTCAGTTTTTAGCCAAAATCTAAATTTTATGCAATTCAGGAGGAGCTCATTTGAAATTCAATTTTGGTTTGTGGGCGGGTCTGTTGGCATGGAAGTTAGCCCCAGTAATCTCCCAGCATGCCTTTGTTTACACTCTCTAGCTCACATGTCAAAGTCAAGGCCCGGGGGCCGGATCCGGCCCTTCAGGTAATTCTATCCGGCCCTCCAGATCATTTTATTTTATTGTTATTAATGACTCGATGTTATCTTGCATTTATTTCTGACTTGCATAATTTAGACAAAATACGTTTTTATTGAAAGTAAAATATTGAATGTTTAAGGTTTAAGTTCTTTTTGTCTGGAATAAAATTCCTGCCTTTTTATCAGGTCGAGCCGGGGAGGGATTATATAAGTTCACTTCCTTCAACTCCCTTTCAAGTGATCTACTGATTCATTCAGTGATTCATTAAGTGATGTTATTTCATGTATTATGACCGGATTGCTCGAAATAAACCATTTCATTCATTCATTCATTCATTCATTCATTCATTCATTCATATATTATTCACAATTATGTTAAAAGTTACAGTTTTCAAGTTTTAAAAATTTAGTTTTCAATAAATGTTTTTCGTGTTCAGACCACGACATAAGATGTTTTTTGGATTTTGACCCCCTGTGTGATTGAGTTTGACACTCCTGATGTAACTTATAGCTCCTCACAAGCCTAAAACCCTAAATGCTCCATAGTTAGGCTGTAGCGTAAAGGGTCCAGCCCAAGAACCAACACTGGGAATTGAACCTTGATGTCCAGCATGGCAGACCCAACTGAACCATCCAATCGTGTTTAGTTACAATATAAATGTAGTAAAAAAGTTGCTATTAGTCATGATATTAGAGTAAGTCAGTATTTCCTCTCTACTCTCCAACTACTAAAAATAAAACACAAAAAACTACATTTTAACATCAATTCAGACGCCGTCTACTTTTGTTTTTTAATGCCAAATATGGCAGATTTCCCGAACTAAAAACCAAATAAGTTTGAACATTTTACAAATGTGTTCTGAAAATGAAAGCTGGGATGGTTCATAAAAAATATATATTTAAATGCCAAATCGCTCAAAGGAAATGCATTGTGATCTTTATTCATCACGCTGGTGAGCATTGATGTACACCAGAGACTTCTGGGAAATTTCTTAGACACTGGATTTTGGAATTGGCTTCCAAATGGTGCTCTAGTGATAGTGAAGGAATTCGAACCACTTAAGAGAAAAAGTGGTTCCGATTTGGAGATACGTGTCACCCTGATCTTTGTGGCCAGCCAGAGGCGGTTCTCCAGAAAGTCTCACGGATCAGGATTTTAATTTCTTTTTAGTTGACTAGCCTTAACAAATAGCTAGATTTGACAAAAAAAAATAGTTTTATGGAAACTCTTCTAAGATTTTCTCAGCGGTTTTTGGTGGAGTCATTACTATCTCATGTCAGAGTGATGACCAGAATTTCTAGAAGAGAAAATAGAATACTTTCCAGTAAATAAATATTACAAAAACACAATTAATGAAGATGCTGATAATCAATGTGTGAAAATGAACTATTTCAAACTTGATTTAAGTTCCACGAATCATTTTATCTATAAAAACATTGAAGAGGCCCATTTTCTTTTTTTTTAATCAGGTGACATTTTGACATTTTGCAGTTTGAAGACCGAACCTTCGATCTTTAGACTCGACAGATTTCTCAGAGACTTTTTCCTTTAATCTCTAGTCAAAATCATGTTTGATAAATTGGAATTTTGTCCTTCCGTCTGCACAGAAATGGGACAAAGAAGAAGATTGAAATGTTGTGAACTCCTGCAGACAAACCAACCATCAGCAGCTCGTTTTTGCTGTCCTGCTCAAATCTGTGTGAGGGATACCAGCTTTAAGCATGCCGTGTCTTCTGAAGGACAAACACACAATATGCTGTCGTTATAAAAGGAGCGATAACAGAAGAATTTCATACGATGGCTCGTTTCTCATCATTCAGTCATAATAGTAATCCACCACATCATGATTCCATATTTTTCAAAGCTTCAGCTTAAACTGCAAAAACTTGCTGATGCTGATTCATCACTTGAAGAGGTTTGAAATTATACAAAAGTATTCAATCAATGATCCAGTGTTGACTGTTATTGCGACAATTTTGGTGCATCGTGTTGAAAACTTAAACACCGATCTTTTTAAAACATAAAAGTCTCTATTCTGGATTTAAAAAACGAAAAATAGAATTGCGGAGTTCTCCAAGGCTCTGTTATGGGTCCCTCTTCTTTTTTTAAGAACATGTTTCTCTTTTTTCCATGAAAAAGACAAGGAATTAACAAAATAATTCCAAGAGACTTTTGTTCCTGCTTAGAAACATAAAGAGCCAACTATTGATAAAATAAACATTGAGTGGTTGGAGTTTGTGTCGTCACAATGCATCAGGTTATGAAAGCACTTGATGCTTAATCAAAACAACAGTCCTCACTGGAATTAATGCGAGTAAAACAGAGTTTGTTGCCATCTTATGAAATGTATTGAAACAAAAAGAAAAGTGACAAAGAACAGAGAACAGAATCACATGATGATGTTTCCAAAAGAATACGGCAGAAACGACTGCTGGAAATAAAAAAACATTTATTGAGGAAAAACAACAGATTGTTTGATGACGCTGCGACCGCAAAAATGGCTTACAGCTTCAACAGAAATGCAGACGAAAGCAAGTCATTTGAATGCAAGGGGGGAATGGTAATACAAATCAACCAAAACGCATGCTAAGAAATCTAGGAATACAAAAAGTTATCTGCCATCTGCTTTAGTGGAGTTTGGATTATTATTATTACTATTATTATTAGGGTGTTTTCACATTTATTTTGCTTGTTTCAGGTTTGGTTTTAATGGGCTACATTTTTTTTCCACATTAGTCCAGACCAAATACAGTCAAGCAGAATCGATACGATGCGCTCTGGTTATGTTATAGTTCCACGATAACTAAAAGTGAAAAGAACTTCACCAAACTCATGTAAACGTATCAGATGCAGTAAAAATCCACTCCGATTATCTTTTGAGGTCTTAGAAAAGTCTTCCCAATTACCTAAAATCAAAAAATCTGTCACGTTTTCCAGGACATAATTTTTGTAGAGTTTATTAGAAATTCGCCTCCGACTGTTGTTTACACTTTCCCACGAGCCAACAGCCCCTCACACCTCCAACCTAACAAAAATGACGAGCATTATCGAATGTATTGTTTTGATCCAGTTTACAGCTCAGATGAGGACAACAAAAAAGTACATGGATCTATTTATTTATAAGTGTCGTTTTTAGCTTTTTCCAATGAGATTTTTCATCTGCTCCTGATTCACAACAATTTAAATCCCAGAAATGCAATTTTAACCTAATTTTCTTTAAATGTCTCATCAGAAAAATGCCACAAGAGCATGTTAAAACCACAATTTTTCTCTTTAAAGGGTAACCAAACCATAAATCAACTTTTTTGGCTGTTTATCTCTATAAATTGCCAACATTTTTGACAAATTAAAAGAAATGTATTTAATTCGTGAAAATATAGTCAAAAACCGCCTCTGTGCTGCCCCCTACAGGTTGAACTGAGGTACTACAGTTGAATTTTGTGATTGGTCATTCCCACGTCATGATCTGCAGCTCCTCCCCTCTAACTGGATTTTCATATTTTGGCTGTGGGCGGAGTCAGCCTCCAACTTCCCTGTTTGGTTACCCTTTAAGCAAGAGTGGATGTTATTTTATTAAAAAAAAATAAAAAAATACAAATATTTGCTTACATTCTTAGCTCCCATCAACGAGGTTTTAATCTTTTGGCACACACTTTGAAACAGCTGATTTGGTAATACCAAACAATTTAACCTTAACAAAATAATAAGTGTAGAAAGAGCTTTTATGAAGTTGTGATTTCTGGTCAGAAGTTATAGATTTTAGTCCATTTTTAAAAAGTCTAATAAGAAAAACTAAATCAATCTATAAAATAAAATAAAAGTTTGTGTTTGATCCAGACAAAAAGATTTTTGTGGTGTGAATACACCCTTAGACTTACAAGTAGTTAAAATTAAATATTTTTTTTTCCTTCAGGCAGATGGCAGAAATTCTTCTATAGTTTATGTTTGTTTAAAAAAGCGAGAAAAAAAAAGAAGAGTAGCAAAACAATGAAGCCAAAATACAAAAAAAATGCATTTTGTAGCATTTGTCGAATAGGCGAGAATGAAATCATTATGGCCGTATTAGGAAAAGGCAAAAAAGACTGAAAAGCTTTGAGCTCTTAAAGCAACAACATAATCATAGAGGAAAGTCAAATCCATGCAGCATGCAGGGATGTTAGTGTTAGAATGATGTGAATTTCTGTGTAAACACATGATTGGATGATTGGGGCCCTGTCTTTGTCTTTCTTCACAAATCCCCATGGATCTCAGGCTACACAGCAGCGTTTGAAACCCATTTACACGACAAGAATTTACAAAACTCTGAAAAAATTTGGGAATGACCTTTGGCAAAAACAGCCAAATCATAGCGTGAACTTTTCCCAGAAATACAACAGCGAAATAATTAATTATTTTGATAATCTGACATAATTTTTGCAATGTCACCATTGAGATTAAGTTTACAGAGAAATATTGGTTCATTTCGAAGATAAAAGAAATAGAAAAATTAATTACAATTTTTCCGATATTAAACAGACAAACTTCTTTCTCCTCTTTGGAGCAAATACCTAAAACATGATAAATTCCCAAATTCTTTCAAACTTATTATTTAAAATTAAGACAGCGTTTTTGTTTTTTTTTTTCTTTTTCTTTTTATATACTAGAAATATTTGTATACAAAAAAGACAGAATAACAAGTACATCTTAAAGCAAAAGTATGACCCAAACAAAGGAAAACCTGTACACAGAAATTCAATGATATCTGTTCTCTATCACACAAACAAACAAACAAACCAGTGCAAGCCTCTACATGAGGAAAAACAGATGACAACAAAAAATAGACATCGGTGAAATCTGAAGACAACACTCACTTCCAAATCAAAGATTTAAGACTTTTCAAAATAGAAATCAGCAGAGCAGTGAAGTGATGGACTCAAACATTTTGCAGCATCAATGCAGAGAACATGATTTGCCACCATACAAATTTGGAAAAGACATAAAGTCGTGGCCTTTGACCTGAGCTGCCAACATTTGTATGTCCGTTGGTAACCATGTTCACCACTTTCAAGACCCCATGTGCAAGTGTAGCTCTTAAAATGGCTTTGCTGTTCTTACAGTTTTCTTTCATTTCGGTTTTCATTTTCTTACTTTTCCGTGGACAGAATGCTTTATGAGGTTACACTTTGTCGAACCATGGGACCATGATGCCTCCAGGATCCTCGGATCCTCTGGTGCAGATGAGTGGCAGCACAAAGAAAGCAAGCAAATGCAAACTAACCTAGCCCACCTGGTTGCCTTGTTTCACACTCCTCCAGGTCCTCGTCGTCGCTTGAACACTCTGCAGACGACACCATTTCATCTGCTGAATGCTTCTTGTGCGCAGCCGTGGTCATCGCAGAGAGAACAGCCAAAAAACAGGGAAAGATTCGAATGTCAGATTCTGAAAACAGGTTAGAGAGTTGAAAAAAACCCTTCCCATCAAACTAATCTGACAGGTGACCTTTGACCTTACAGCTATCAATCAAACTTTTGATAGATGACATATCAGTTTGTATAAATGTTGTAAATTATATATTTTCTCTAACCTGAGAGAGTTGAAGAAAACCCTTCCCATCAAATTAATTTGACAGGTGACCTTTGACCTAACAGCCATCAATCAAACTTTTGATAGATGACGTATCAATTTGTATAAATTTTATGTACATTTTAAATACATATATATATATATATATTTTTTTTTTCCTCTGACCTGAGAGACTTAAAGTATACATTTTCATCAAACTAATTTGGCAGATGACCTTTGACCTTACAGCTATCAATCAAACTTTTTAAAATATGACGTATTATTTTGTATAAATTTTATATAAATTATATATTTTCTCTGACCCGAGAGAGTTAAAGAATACCCTACCCATCAAACTAATTTGACAGATGACCTTTGACCTTACAGCTATCAATTAAACTTTTTAAAATATGACGTATCATTTTGTATAAATTTTATATAAATTATATATTTTCTCTGACCCGAGAGAGTTAAAGAATACCCTACCCATCAAACTAATTTGACAGGTGACCTTTGACCTTACAGCTATCAATCAAACTTTTTGACAGATGACGTATCAATTTGCATACATTTTACATGAGTTTTTAATAAATTGATCCATAATCTATCAAAAGGTTTGATCAACAGCTGTAGGGTCAAAGGTCACCTGTCAAATTTGATTGATGGGAAGGGTTTTCTTTAAATCTCTCAGATCAGAGAAATATATCAAAAACAATACATCAATTTATTGAATATTTTTCAGCAAATCCTTGGAAAAAGAAAATAAAGAAAATAAAGAAAATATGTTATTTGATCATCTTCATCATACAGGAAAGTTCAGATTTTTTTTTCTGATTCAGGTTTATGCAGATCCAACAGTTGGAGTTTTTGTTCTACAGGAAAAGCTGCTGTTAAAACTCTCATTGTAACTGATTTAACATTTTATCCAAACTTACCAATAGAGAATTTTGCATCTAAATGTCTTTTAAATGTGTCTCAAAGTTGAAACACATTTTCCAGAAATGCTGATGGGCAAACCGATAAGGACAGCTGAGGTTCAGGTTCATCTCAGTACCGTTTCTTTGACAGTTTACTTTTTTAAAGTCATGAGCCGCGACTAAGGACTCATGGATCGTGACTCATGGCTTGTGGGTCATGGGCCGTGAGGAAGTATCTCTGCATATGGGCTGCATACTGCCCACGGGCCGGACTTGGGACATGCCTGCTTTAAGCTAACCAAATGTGAATACACCCTAAGTCTAGTTTAGAAAGACCTTTGCTGTGGAACTTTTGAGTTTGATCAAAGAAAAACTTTAAAAAAATGTAATTTTTAAACTTCCAGATATAATATTCTATTTTTATGCATGCTTTCTTCTACAATATCCATGATTTTGTTTTGAGACAGTTTGGGCTGCAAAGATGCACCATGAAAATAACTTTTTGTTGTCAGGGTGCAGTCTGGCCTGCTTGTACCTTTGTCTTAGTTTTTGGGTTGTCCGGGACTGTGGGGGTCGTGGAGAGGAGCGGGGAAACTGTTTTGCAGTTTGCTATGACTTGTCACTTGCTGATAGTAGAAACAAAATGTGCTTGATCTGTGACCTTGCTGTTTTGAACGTGCCATTTGCGTGGCTCGTATGGGTTTGCCAGTTTTTTGCCTGCATCGACCCATCCCCTAAGGGCAGCGGTTACCAAAGCTTTAGGAGCCGCGCTTCTACCTGCACAGTTGAAGATCTGTGCTTCCTCGTTGTGGTTGTGGACATCATGGTGGTCGTCTCTGCAAAGTTGGTCGCCATCTCGTTGGGCATGGCGGTGGTTCTGGACGAGCCCGCCACGCTGGGGACGTCGCCCACCAGCCTCACGCTGCCGTTGATCTTGATGTTGGGGTTACCCTCGGCCGCCATGGTCAACACCTTCAGGCCGTTGTAGTAAAGACCCGACAGCTGACCCTGGAAGGGCCGACCCCGGTCACTGCCACCCACGGAAACTGTTGCTTGGGTGTTGAAAATGGTTAGCTGCCGTCCTGGGGAAGAAATCAACAGTTAAGTAGGAATTCTTACAATTTCTTAGACTCTTCAAATATATTTTGTGACAGTGGAAACATAATTTTTCAAACATGTTCAGTAAAAATCTTCAACCTGTGAAGTTTGGTAAGAAATGATCTGAGTTTGTTGGTGTGAGTTTTGTCTGAACAGTCGGGTATTAATTTGTGGGGCTTTTACTTTGAACATGATTTTATTCAATTATTTATTTTTTAATGATTACTTAGAATATTATTATTATTTTTTTTTTTCTGAAGACTGAAGTGACAGGCTAAAAAAATACCACAAACCTTTGGAAGAAAAGTAGAAACATCAGATTTTTCTTAAATTACATACAAATAAGTCAAATTTTGGACAAATTTCAAAATAAAAGAAGTTTAAAAAAAACTGAACTTTGAAACACTTTTATATGATTTAAATAATTCAAAAGAAATCCTGGCGCATCAAATCTGAACTGAACTACTGCAATACTTTAATTGGTTGTTTGAAAAAAAGATAAAAAAAAGAAAAATAAACTATAAAATGATTTTTAATGGATCAGAAAACTATTTTTGATGTCTTGAGACTAACATGTTACAAACCAGCGGAGGCTCTCCTCTTTGATGGATTCTAAATGTATTCGACTTTTGAGAAGAGCTGAATCATAAACCTAAAATTAGCCTGAAGAATTCACAGTTTGTAGATGTGGAACATCTGCTTTTATATCAAAAACTTTGCTCTAAAAAAGTCTTTTCTCATTTTTAAAATATTCCTTTGGATATAAGTTTAAACTAGTTTTTGTCTTGATCTTATTTGTGTTTCAAAAGTGCCTCATAAATCACATTCTTTTATTTTCTTGGCAGAACTTTAGCTCTTTTGTTTTTGTTCCTAGTTGCTGGTTTTAATATTGTTGCTCTGAATCTCAAAAGCAAAAATTGACGACATGACAAATTAGATTAAAATTCACAAACGTGATTAACCTTTATTTTTTTTATACTATTCTGAATTAAATCAAGATTATTCTGTGATATTTTCCCCAAGTGAAAGCAAGCAGCCGTTGGATAAAACAGATGTTGATTTCAAAAGCTTCTATTTGAGCAAACAAAGTTTTGTAATTAATGTGCATTGAATCCTGAATATATTGATGATGCTTTAATTCTGTTAAATGATTGCAGATTTTAAAAAGATCACACGATTACCTTCATATATTATGATGCAAATTCATGAATGTTTCTAATCAAAAACATGTCTGGACTGAATGAAAACCTGTTATACATTAATAAAATTGTGACATTGAGCATTAATCTTATTGAAATGCAACATGAACTCAAAGTGCAGACGCACACACACAGAAAATTACCTTTCTCCTGCAGCCATTCTTCTACCGGTCTGGTATATTTGAAAGGGATTTTCTTATTGGCCATTTGATAGCGTTCAACGTCGCTGTTTCCTTTAAAGTTTAAGAAGACATTTATGAAGACATTTATTTCTCATCAGGGTCACACTTTCTGTAGAAAAAACAACTGAGCTTCCATGAAAAGTTAGAAAGATTTTAGCAGAACATTTAAATTCATTTAGTTCTCTGGTTACATATTCTCACATGCAGCATCATCATCTTCCGTTTGCTTCACTTTGCAGAGAAAGTTTCTTGTTATTTAATGTTTGTCTCCAGACGGAGTTATGATAATTGAAAAAAAACAACAAGAACGTTTTTGGATTAAAGTCTATATAATTCTCAAACATTTAAGATCTTGAAACAACAGTTTTTATTCATACTTATTTAACTAAATCAAAGGTGGAAAATCGAAGACTAAAATTTTCTGTACAAAAAAGTCATAAACGAGTTCTGGCAATTTAGCAATCTGACGTTTGACAGGTTGTCACGTCACATCTGCCAATCAGGAACTCCGGTTTGGGGACATGATGTGACTCAGCGGTAGAATACTAATCCAGTGAGAGCGTTTTTTTGTCCTGCCGCAGAGTTACCAGAGTTCGCCCTGGCTACTGTTGTGTGCTCAGATCTCCTAAACTTTGTGACATTTTTTCTTATTTTCATTGAGACAATAATAAAAAAGACCCTTTCATTTTTTTTCCCCTCCCGGGTTAATGCGGGACAGCCTTCAATCTCAGTCACAGAGTCACAGAAACACAGTGGGAGCGGCTGTTATCCAGACACAGTCCCCGTGAGAGAGAAGCCCCGGTGACGGGGAAATACTTGAATAATCTCACAAACCCAGACTTAGAGATGTGATTATAGATGTTTATACAAAACTATTCACAATAAATAAACCTGATCTCTCAACATCGTCCGTGTCTTCCATACATTGTAAGTGACACATACACTGACACCGCTCCATTCAACGCACATTGAAAGAGGGGGCGGGGCACGTGAATTTATCACACAAATCGCATTTGGTGGGAAGGTAGCATAAAGTATGTCAAAACCAAGACCCTCAAAGTGTAACTGGATCTGGGGGGCTTGGCTACTCCACACCAGAGTTCAGGTGAGTTTCCTTGTATTCTCACTTTATCTGAATTTAACTCTAAGATTAGAATCTAGAAATTCTCATCTGATCTAGTATTACCCACCAATTCAAAGTTATCTGTTAACATATTTCTTTTTTTTGTACTTTTCTCTCTATTCATGTGGGATTGTTTGCTTTAAAAAAACATGTCTGTTCCAGAAAAACAAAGAGAGTAACTTCTGCACAAATGAACCAAAGATCCAGAATTTATCCCACAAAAAACGAAATTTTTTGTACATTTGCAGCAACTTTTTCTCACCTTTATTTCTGTCTTTTTATGCAAACATTAACAAGAGGCTCATAAATGGAACTGTAGTTATTTAGATTCCAGAAATGTCCTACAGGCTAACAGGATTGAAGTACACTTTACGTACACAACATGTACTAGAACTTTAAGAACAAGTTCTAGTACATGTCAGTTTATAAAAGCAAAGAAAAGTTTAAGGAAAGGAACTGTCAGGATTTCATTTTCTCATCACGTGGTTGAATTTTTTTCTCCAAACTAAAGCAAAACTCATTTGTTCCTTGAAGCAGACGACGACTGACTCAGTTATTGTACGTGTTATGATAACCAGAGCTGACTGGACGAGGCCGTACCTGTCGGGAAATGCTCGTTGATGGCCCAGTTGTCCACCTGCAGCGTGGCGTTGCCTCCGTTCCTGGTGAAGCGGACAACGTGGTACTTCCCATCATTCACTGGGATGCTGCTCTCCTGCACAATGATGTCCACAGTGCCGATGTTGAAGGTCACTCCAATTTTGCCTTGTTGCTGGAGAGGAAAAAGAGGAATCGTCACGGCAACAGACCTGACATTCTGCTTAGAGCAGGGGTCACCAACCTTTTTGAAACTACGAGCTACTTCACAGGTACTGAGTCATACGAAGGGCTACCAGTTAGAAATAAATAATGTAGTTATACATTAGTAATAATGAATAATGATACTCCTCTGTGTGAGGACACTGATTTCTCACCATAATTATCAACAATGGTAGGAAGCATTTTTACTAGGTTGTACCAATTATGTAATGTGAAAGAAAAATCAACTTACACATTTAAAAAGCAAATATTGTCACATTTTGACTAATGACCAAATCTGCAGCATTTTGAATAAAATTAATGATCTTTGAACTGGAGTAGGTCAGAGGTCACCTAAACTTCTCTAAAGTTCATGTATCATGATCATATTTTAAGACGTTTTATTTTTTGAATCCATGTAAATGCATGTGTAATTTAAAATAAATAGCAACAGATCAAAATGTAATTTTTAGACGCAGTTTAAAATACACTTAATTTACACTTAAAAATATATAAAATTTCATTTTTCTGAATTATAGTAATTTAATTTTTTTAGGTTAGCTGTGCTTTCTCTTGTGTTTTTATATCCTTCATCACAATCGAAATATTGGTTTCTTTTGAAACCTTTTCTGTTTTTGTCCTTTCCAGTAATTGTGCAAATTGCAAATCTGTCTGAGGTCTCGTTTTGTGGAATTTGACCCTCAGTTTTGTAAATAAAATCCCAATTCATCTTTACAGACAGGAATATCAACACTTTAAGGCGTAAAATTGAAACATCTGATCGTGTTTAACCAAATCCTAAAACAAAAGTGTGAACATCCTACTTTTTAAAAAGTGTCATTAAATATTGGACAAAATTATGCATGTTCCACAGTTCAGACTATGAACATTGAAGCTCTTTTTCTCCATTATCACTCTGTTAAAGATTGTTCAGCTGAGGATTACTATTAAGCTGAAATCCCTTTAAAATACAAGATCTGTGGCTACAAACATGCCCACATCATCAACCCTCTACTGCCGTGCTTGAGAGCCAAAAAGAGGGAGAGGGATTTCGCTGCAGACAAGAGGGTTGCCGACATCATCACCCAGAAGTGGAAATTACTCAGAAGTGATCAGAATTGTTAAAAAAATAAATCTTAAAACAGTAAAAACTGTAAATGTTAGGGTTGCCAGAAAAAAACTGGGTGGGAAGACTTGAGGATTTACGGTTCTGGACGCTGATGTCTGCAGTCAGGTTCTCTTGCAAAGAGGCGGTTAAATAAATTTAAAAAATGGTTAAATTCAGGAGTTTAGATGTTATTTTTCCAACTTTCATGGTTTTATTTTTGAATAAAAGTCCCACTGTCTACCTTTTTTCAACAAGTCTTACTTTAGTCTCTTTCAAACTCTCAGCTTTCTTTAACGTTTTCTACTTTTTTCCCTCTTCTGCTAACTTGATCTGATCCACGTACACAAATTCCCCAAATGTCACTAATATTTTATGTTTGCTGTTTACATTTGTATTTATTTTATTTTTATATGCATCAAACAGTTAAACAAAAAAATAAAAAAGAAATATATATATATATATATATATATATAAAATCATTACAAATTGGTGCCTCCTCCACCAGATGGCGACCTAGGCAGCCGCCTATGTCGCCTATGCCCAGTGCCGACCCTGGGAACCAGTTCTTTTTCATTTTTTGGACCAAGAGAACTCTGAAACTCACTATGTGCAGCATCAGATAGTCTCCCAGTCCTGCAGCGCTGTCGATTCTGACCAGGATGCCGTCTTTGAGGGAGGTGCTGAAGCCCACCGTCAGTCTGTCAGTCCTCGTGCTCGGCCTCTCGTTGGCGGGCCAGTTGAATGTAATGAGACCTCCACCTTTACCAAAGATGTATGTGGTTCCAGCTGCAGAGAGCAAAAGCAAAAGTTACAAAGAAGAAGCAGGTCCTCATAAAAACTATAGCATTCTGTTTTTATATTCTTTATCAAGATGATCTTTCCAGCACATTTTTTCCTTCTTCTAGTCTTTAAAAATGTGTTTTATACTGTGATTTATTAAAATTGAAGACGTTCTGACTGAGCAGCAGATCAGGATGTTGATCAAAGGATCAGAGCTCAAACAAAAAAACTTTTATAAAAGAGAAACAGCAGAATGTTGATCTTAAACATTCAGCTGCATGACATGCACATTCTTTAAGATTTAAACTTAAAAAAAAGTAAATACATCTTTAATTATTTTCGTCCCTTTTATTATTTTGAGTTTAAATTGACTCAGGTGGTTGTTGGGGTTCCGTGATTGACTGTACATATGGACAGAGTGACCACTCCCCTCTACCACGTGATTGGACCCAATTTTTTGATCATGTGATCGGATCGGGATATCCCTACCGACTAACCTGTGAAGCATGTTTTAGGACTGTTTGCAAACTCCTCACAGAAAGATCCCAGCCGGGGTTTGAACGCCTTGTCAAAAGAGCTGCCATGATTAGTGGACTAATCGACTATTAAAATAGTCGATAACTAATTTGATAGTCGATTAGTCGTTAATTTATATTGTATTGAGTCAGAGCGTAGTAAAATTGAAAGTTATAATGGCATTCTGTTATTTTTTTGGACTATTTTGGCATTTATTAAGGTTTTTTAGGCTATTTTGGAGTTAAGCTAACATTTCAGCCAAATGCTAGCTGTTTTGCCTAATTTACGATTTTTTTTCTTCATTTTTTAAGCTAATTTGGCACTTAGCTAACATTTCAGCCGGCGTACAGCTTCAGTGATTTTTAGCTATCAGCGTTTGTATTTTCAGCTATCAACTTCAGTGTTTTAGCCATCAATTTCAGCATTTTTAGATATTAGCACTAGCATCTTTAGCGACAAAATCCTGCTTACAGCATTCACACTAGCATCATCGCAGGTAATGTGATATATATCAAATTTTTTGTTAGTTGAAAGCTAAAGATGTGTGCTTTACATCCAGTTTGTGCATTACCTGATTAGTCGAGTAATCAGAATAAACCTTTTGTAATTAGTCGACTATTAAAATAATTGTGGCAGCACTACTTGTCAGTGTGATGTGAGGGTGCTAACCACTGTTCCACCGTGCAGCGGTAAAGCTAAAAGACATTCTGATATTCTCATGAAGGTAGAACAGATATCTATCCAGAGAGTTTGGATCCAAACAATCCGTCACCTTTCTGTGCAGGTTCTGCAGGAACTGCTGCTCAACAGGAGACACGCTCGCACCGATCAAACACGCAAAATCCTGCAGCATAACTGGCCAACATTCACACTGGTTGGTTTATGCTAGATCTGTAGAGATGAGACGATTGTTGGCTGACGATGGCGATTCTCGTCACAATGACACTTTGTTGGCAGAACTCACGGTCTGTTCTCCCTGCATCAACAGCAGCACCAGGCCTGCTAAACACTCTGGATCCCCAAGGCTACAAACACTATGCTAATACGGTAAAGGCCTGCCAGAAAAAAAAAAAACTGTCTCCAGTGAGGCTTCCATATGACCTACAAATTCAGAGACAGAGAAACTCAAATCTGCTGAAACTCACAAAGCAGCTCTGTGTGGTTTGAATCCTACACAATCACTGAGTCTGGACAGAAGATTCTTTCATAACAAAGAAAAACGGGGGCAAAAAAAAAAAAAAAGCATGAGGAGATCACTATCAAAGACGAGAGAGGCTGTTTTACTGAGTCCTTCAGGGATTGGAATATCAGTAAATTAGAGGAGCAAAAGGCAGATAACTCAGCTTCAAGTTGTGTTTTTATCATGTTCTTGTGGCATTTGTCCAATGATAGAAGACATATATAAATAAAATTAATCTCAAAACCGCATTTCTGAGTATTTCTTTATTCAAAAAAGTTTTGAATCAGGAGCAGACAAACAAAAAAAAGATCGTATTTGTGACAGAAAACACGATGGGTCGGCCACAAGCTCCCAGCTCAGCTCCATTCTGATGCATCCACCTGCAGATGAAGAGATCCATCTCAGCTGTCTATTCCTCACCATTTTTGCTGTGCCGCTAATGTTAGGTCGGAGGTGTGAGGGGCTGTAAGGTAGAGGGAGAGGATGTGAACAGAAAGCTCTCAGCAACAGGGAGTGGAACGAGATCTGGGATGAAAACGCTTCGAAAAGAGATCAAATATTATCTGATATGGTCTTTAAGGTAAATCAAGGTGATCTTCTAATTTGTATTAGTCATGTTCCAATGGTTTTAAGTCCGTTTTATTACTGTTCTCTCTGACACTAAATGTTAAAGATGATGATTCTTAGTTTTCAAGAATGTTTTTCTATCTAATGCTATGTACTTCCTTAATATAGATCATTTTACCTCGATAAATTAGATGCAATCTGATGGTTTTTACTAAAATGTATAATATTTGTTCAGTTATTAAGAAAAACTATTGAGAATTTCTTTGCAAAATCTTGTAAAAGAGACGCCCCTTATCAAAAGATGTTTAATTATCTTGAAGACTCATGCAGAAGTGTGTTCTGTTTACTTTGCTGCATTTATAATCCCAGTAAAAATGTAATTATATCTAAAAAACATCATATTAATCCATCAGACATCCAGCAAAATACTGTATAAAGCATGAAAATGAAGCAAAAACGTCCTTAATTTAGGTAACTTTTAAATATGTGAATAAATAAGTTTAGAAACAAGTAAAATGGACATTTAATTATGAAGTTTTAAGCTTCAAGATTTTAGTGGAGGTCTTTTTTCTGATGCCTTCCCACATACAAAGTTGGTGTACAGCTGATTTATTACTCTTTTTACTTTTATTACTTATTTTATGATTATGTTTTTGTAATGGGACTGTTTGTTACACATTGTATCTTATTATTTTACTTTATTCTGAAACTGTTTATTATAAACTATAGTTTTCTTCTTTTAGAATCGGTATGAATGAGGCAATAATCAGTGAGCAATTAAATTTCACATATGGGACGATGATAAATAAATCTATCTTAATGTACAGAAGCAATTCAGCTCTATTATTTCACTCATCTTAAAATCAAAAATATTACATGAAAGCTGGTGGTTTAGTTGTCATGTCTTTAATGAATAGGAAGAAATTGGTTTTAACAAGTAGAAGGCGTCACTTCAAGCCTTTGGCCACTAGATGTCACTAGAGGAGCTGAATGTCAGTTCAAAGCTGGAGGAACAAATTTGTCCCTGAAATTCTAAAAGAGATCTTTATACTGTTTTCGACAAGTCAAAGGTCACAATGACATAAAAAATAAAAGACATGAGAACACTGCACCAGAGGAAATGATATTGCAGGAGCTGATATGGATGACATATGTTATGCTTTAAGGAGGCAGAAAATAAAATTAAAAAAGTAAAAAAGTTATTTTCTTATTAAAAAATTTGAGGAAAACAGGATAAAAAAAAGCTTAAATATGGAAACATCTAACCCATAACTGAACAGAAACATGACAGGAGGAACTGAGTGACAAACAAGATTGAGCTGAAGGAGTGAAGCTAAATACTGAGGGAGGAATCAGACTAACAGAGATCAGCTGAAGTCGTCAGTAACTGGAATCAGGTGTGTATGGAGCCACATTGGTGCCAATATTATTTGAAACCTAAATAATAAATATTGAAAAAAATATTGGAAAATTTCCAAAACTTTTAGTTATTCTAAAATAAACTTTTCAGTTTCAAATGTTCTGTTTTTAGGTTTCGAAACAGAAATTTGAGTTACATTTTTTTTTTCAGTTTCAATTTATTTATTTATTTTTTTTTCATTTTTGAACAGGAGTTCCTATAGTGTTTTAGCCTTGTTATCCAAGCATAAGGACGCTTTTCTGACTGTAATAATTACAGTTCTCAGATTCAATGAACACACCGGGACTGAAGTCACCGCCCTCATCGAATTTGATTGGTCCTTCGTGTTAGCCCCGCCCCACAATGGGGCCAAAAGTTTTGAAACTGAAATTTTCTGATTCGAAAACAAAAAAGGTGTTAAAACTAAAAAAATTGAAACTGAAATTTTGAATTTTGAAACCTAAAAAAACAGAAAATAATTTAGTCTATTTTAGAATAGCAAAACGTTTAAGACGTTTAAAAATATTTTTGCCAAATACCCATATTTTTATTTCAATTTGTGTTATATGGGTTTCGGATAACATTGGCCCCAATTTATCTCCATAGAGTGACCTTGAAAGGAATATGACTGAACCATCATCCAACCACTAAATTTAAAACTTTAAAACTGGAAAATCTGTGATTAGACTGAAATAGCTAATACTTTCTTGCAGAAATGACAATAGTTTTAAAAAACACGTTATTATAATAAACAGAGGTCTGCCACCTGAGGCGGAGCGGCTCTCTTCCCCCTCCACAGAGGCTCTCTGGCCAAACAAAAATGAAATAGTAATTTTTACGGATTGCTAATTTAGCATTTATTTAATATATTTGGTAAAAGTCTGATCTTTTTTTAATGCTGGGTTCATTTTATGACTTTAAAGTAAATTTTATCTTCAGCTGCAGAGCAATGGTTAGTGGATATTTAGAGGGGAGTGGCTAAAATATACAGACTTGAGTGTTTTTCAAATACTTTTTCTACTAGCTCATTAACCAATCATGTTTCATGACAGCAGTAGTAAGTAGGAAAAAAAGATGACGGTTCACCAAAGGAAATCTCAAGTATAACAAGAGATAAAGACATTTTTGTTTCATGTTGTTCACATTTGCTAAAATATTCCTGTTTTTGACAGGAAGTCTTTTATTTTGAAAGAAAGTCATATGAGCTTCTGTCAAAAGTAAAAAAAATGATTTAACTTTTTGGGAAAATTAAAGGTTATCTTAATATTTATGAATTTATTCGAACCCAAAAATAAATATAATATTTTGCAATGATGCAAAATAGTGTCAAATTTTCCTGAAAGGGTAAAAAAATAAGTTTCGATCAGTACCAAATGGACCCAAATGGCTGATTTTTAGACATAAATCTCTTCGCTGTTTTCAAGTTCTGTCAGAGCTTCTGAGATGTAGACATGAAAAAGCACATCCTCCACTGACGGATCAGTTTTTAGGATCTGGAAATTCCACCTGATGGTTTTCCCACTCACCGTGCCCAGCCTTCAGATCGGCCGGAGACCGGACTATGGAGACGGCTGAGGACGAGCGGTGCCTCAGCTGATCAGAGTAAGCGTGTGAAGCTGCTACCACCTGATGTCTCGCAGAACTCGCCGCCTTCCCCGGCGGGAGAAAGCTCTGCTTTGCTGATGCAGCAGTACATCCCAGAATCAGCCATCCAATCCAGGCGCTCCGGTGAAATACCATCCCAGCCAAACAGATCCTTTTCAAAGGACTCCCCAAAGTTAAAGCACTAGTGGGCCACATGAGGATGAAGGAAATGATGCCGCTTGACGAGGAAATCTAGATTTTTAAAGAGTTTAAAGGATCAAATTTGTTTGAACGAAAGAAATAAGTAATTCATCCTCCAACACACTTCTCCTCAAGAGTGGAGGAGGACGAAAGCCTCTGGCATCTTCCTTTGAAACTCTTCTGCATCACTCCAGCTCTTTCTCAGGACGGCATCTTTTACTAAAACAAACTGTAAATCCACTCAAGCACTTCTTCTTGATCACTTCTGCTCGATTATCTCCTCCTTCTCTCAGAGTCATTTCCAGTTTTTCCCAAGTATCCCTTCAATCAAAGGACGGAAACTCCTGTCTCGGTTGGTGTCCATCTCGCTGCAGACCCGTCCTTTGATGTCTGCTCAGCCTGAACACACACTTCTAATGAAGACAGCAGCAGCAGCAGCAATGATCTGGATCCCAGAGCGAAGGAGAGAGAGAGGCTGGAGGAGGAAGAGGAGGAGGTGAGGAGAAGGTTGGGAGACGTAAGGAAGGTGAAAGAGCAGCAGAGAGGATTTAGGAACGTGGAGGGAAAAGATGAGAAGGTAGAGTTTGTGCAAGGTGAGAAACGACATGAATGAAAGAGTGGATAAAAAGGGAAAGAAATCTTTAAGATAATGTAACTTTTCAACCATTAACCCGATAATTCCAGTCGATTCTGAAGGAGAAACTCTGTTGTGAGCGGTTCAAAATTTGTGGTCGGTTGTGAATTCAAAGTTTATGGGTATTTCACATAGTTTATACCAGGGGTCTGCAACCTGAGGCTCTGAAGCCACATGCAGCTTTTTGGCTTTAAGAAAAGTGCTAACAATTTTAATAAATATGAAATTAGTTAGTTGAGTTTAGCACATTCTAATACATGCTGCACCCCAACATTTAGTTTTTTATCATAATGAAAATAAATGTCACGTTTCACTTGGTTTTCTTGAGTTTTTAATTTAAAATCTGCTGCAGCAGGAGGATCTTGTTTGATTATATTTTATTTTGAAAGGATTGTATTTGCTTCTATCAAAAGCAAATGTGTTAAAATTGTTATTTATGGAAAAATATCACACTTTTTTTGTTAATTTGGTTATTATATTTGAAAGCTACATTTTCTAAAGGAAAAGCTAAATGACCACATAAAAAATAAAGTGCATTTTCAGAAAAAATCTGTAGGATTTGGTGGCTGTCGCTGGGTTCTGATCTGTCAGAAACTGGACCAAACAGACCGCTGTTTTATACGTAATTATTATATAAGTCTTGCGCAGTTGTGCAGAATTTTTGCGATGCATACTCACATTTCTATGAACGTTCCACATATGTCTAATGGACTTTTTATGCATTTGTAACTTTTCTATCACATATACGACTCACATATCAAGTTGAAATTTTGTAATTTTTGCACTAATAAATTGAATATAAACTGTACGTTCATGCACGTTTTGGGTATTGCATGACGAGTAAAGAAGTCGTCCGATCTTTCACCCCTCCAGCCGTCTATCCCAAGTGTGGCCTCCCGCTACCCCCTATCCCGCTCGTCTGGGTGGATAGTCGGGTCTCTCGTGGGGTGGTGTCCAGCGCCATGTGGGAAGCAGGTCACGGGAGGTACAGATTCCACTCAGGCCCTTCTCGCGGTCTCCTCGCCAGGGATCCCCCGTCCTGGCAGGAGGCTCCTGTGGGGCTGAGGTTTACCTAAAACGAAGCTAAGGCCCACGGCGGCGCTGACCATGGTGCTGACGCCATTTGATTTCTGCTGAGTGCTCTTCAATTCAATGCAGACACGTTTACGTGTTCTCTGCGTGGTTTATCCGCACTTCTTCAGTGGTTTCAACATGGTTCACTCAAGATTTGTTGTGAAAATTTCACATAAAAGATGACAAATTTTCCAGATATATTCACGTATGACAAATTTTCATCCATGCAAAATGAGTAAATCGTACGTAGTGGCTTTGCGACACGGCCTTTAGAGTGAAGTCGGGTGGCTGGATATCATATCAGCTGAATGACTGGTCCAATGATCCACCTGCTCTGACGTAAAGAATATGATAAAGAACTCAAGTGGAAGCTCCTAATTTTCGTTTTTTTCCAGCATCCTTTACTCCATGCAAACACTTCCATTGAGGAATTTGGTTGCATTTCACCAAAAAAAAGAGGAAAAATATTCCACAGCATTTCCAGAAGTTACATCATGACTTCGTCAAAGAGGAGCTGAAGCTATTTCACAGGAGCAGGAAGTTCAGCCTGCATGCATTGTTGTGCATCTGAATGCTTTTTAATGCTGCAGTTCTGGAGAGAGACGGAGTTTGTGGAAGCGGACGGCAGTCGAACAGCTTCTATTTAGTTCCTAAAACACGTTCTCTCTTGTTTATGTCTTTTTTTTATACTTTCAGTCTTAAATTCTAGCGTTCACAGAATGTTGATCACATTAAAGTCAATGTGGAGAGCGACCGATCACAGTCACTGATGAAGAGGACGACAGTTTCTGCTCTTTGAAAATTCGGAGGCGGAGCCTTCAGTCATCAGGAAATGTGTTTAGGAGGCGGACCACATTTGAGTCGTAAAGGGTTTGTGTTCAGCTTTCCTTTGGAACACATTTTTTTTTAATTTTTTTTATTTTGTTGCTCTATTTAATAATGAACTAGCCATCTTTTTTCTTAGAACATATTTCCTATAATAATTGAATTGCTGTTAGTGCCAGCACTGCAAAATCTGAGTTTTAAAACAGTAAGAATCTCGTGATTTAAGAAAAAAAAAAAA
>NC_050533.1:3322777-3341842 GCF_002922805.2 Oryzias melastigma | reverse complement strand
GTGCTGTGCTTCAAATTTTTGTTCCATGTGCCCTTTTTTTAACTTTGAGCACCTGCCCCTCCAAATGTCTCTGCACGGCCCTGCTCTCCAGGTCTTAAAGCTGGTGTTCAGCGATGTCCTTGGTGTTATCTGTAAGACTTAATCAAAGGACGTCCTCTGCTTCAAAACGGAGTTAATTCAGGGCGGCTGAAACCTGCGAGGCGGCCGTTGAAACAAACACAAAAGTTCCATTAAAGAAAAATTAAGAGCCACAAAGACGGCGCCTCAGCAGAATATACAGCAAGGCCTGTCACATTAACATAAAGCATGGCGCTCAGGAATTATTAGCCTCGCTAATCTCCACAACACTCAGACGCAGCATTGCACTGCTCAAATGACCTGTCGGCCGTGATGCATGGCTGTTTTTCCCCACCAAGTGAAGAACGCCGGCTCCACACCCACCTGCTCCCCCATCTTCTTTATTTCTTGCTCTCCCGCTTTTTATTTCACCTCTTGCTCTGGATTTATAAGAGGTGGAACAGTGAAGGGCTAAAGATTACGCAAACAACAACTGAAGAAGACCAGCACGCTGAAGGTCAACAAACACATTATCCTCCACTTATCAAGAGTGTATTAACTCAGCTCATTCACTCCCGCGTTACACAGAGATAAACCAGGTCGCATCAGCTTCTCCTTCGTCAGCCTGGCCTATCTGCCGACCAACAACAGTTTAATGGCGCTGAGTTTTAGCTTGTGCTCCTGCAGCCCGAGAGCCGTCCTGCCGCACTCAGCAGGAACGGAGGGACGCTCGTCCAGAAAGAGGCGCCTCTGCAGCTTCGTGGATGCACTCGGTGCTGATGGTCGGAGTGTTGAGCTGAGGAGATCAATGGCTGATCCAGCACACAGCAGGGCAGATATAAAGGTCAGTGAAGGGGAAAATAGACTCTCTGTCACCCTGCCGATTGCTCTGATTGCCTGCCAGTCTGCTCAATTGTGACCAGCTGGCCCACCCCGTCCCTGCCCAGCAATTACCTGCAAGACGGGACAGAGACCCCAGTAGACACGCCCCCCCCAGCCAACCCCCTGCTGAGTCAAAATGCAACATTTTGCAAGCTGAACCTCTTATTCTTCTTTATCAGACAGAGGGTGAGCTAAAGCTCTATATTTCAGTGGTATCTAGAGTCCAGTATTAAAGGAATTCCTTATAGATGCAGGTTTGGAGAAAACAAACTCTTATCTGGAAAATATGTTTGCATTATAGAGCCAAAATAGTGAGAAAAATTAAAAATAGGAGCCATACTACCCCTGGAATGATGTAAAACATTTCATAACTGCTTCAGTGGGAAAGTTTTTGACAGCAAAAACTATTGTTTTATCACAGGGGGTGGAAAAAATCCAAAACACACCTTAGGTCGCGGACCAAACAGGATAAACATTTATTGAACACTCTAAAACTAAATTATTTAAACTTTAAAACCATACATTTTTACCACAATTATGAACAAGATAGCATCAACTGCGATAATGCTAGTGTGAATGCTGTATTTGGCCACTGAAGATGCTAGTGCTAATAGCTAAAAACGCTAAGGCTAAAAGCTGAAATCACTGAAGCTAATAGCCGAAAACGCTGAAGCAGGTAGCCAGAAAAAAATGTTAGCTAAATTAAAAATTAGCTTAAAAGACTAGAAAAAGAAACTTAAGTAAGTCAAAACCTCTAGCGTGTAGCTACAAAAATAGCAAAACTTCAAAAAAGTCTAAATTAGCCAAATCAGCTGGTGTGTGGTTGAAATATTTAGTAAACTCCAAAATTGCCTAATAAAGCTAAAAAGAAAAACGCTTATTTTAGCCAAAACAGCTAGCATGTAGCTGAAATATTAGCTAAACTTCAAAATAGCTTAAAAAATCTTTATAAATGCCAAAATAGTCCAAAAAGCTAGCAGAATGCCAATTTTTTAAAAACTTTAAAACCACAACTTTTTACATAATTATGAATACTAGAAAGGCAGGAATATTATTCCAAAATAAATCAACTTCAAACATTAAATAACCTTTAATATTTTACTCTATAAAAATATATTTTGTCAAAATTGTACAAGTTAGAAATGAGCTCAAGATAACATCCGGTCATTAATAACAATATAATAAAATGACCTGGAGGGCCGGCTAGAATTACCTGGAGGGCCGGATCCGGCCCCCGGGCCTTGACTTTGACTATGTTTTATCAGAATCGTTACATTTTCAAGTTAAAGGTGAATTACACCAAATTCCCACAGATTTTATTCTGAAAAAGATTCTCCAAATGTGAATTCAGCATCAGAGAGATATAGTATTACCTTTTCATCAAACTCATTTTGACAGGTGACCTTTGACCTCCACTTCCAAAGTGATGACGTAACAATTTGATATAAACTTTATATCAAATCGATGTAAAGTTTATATAAAGTTTATATCAAATTGTTACGTCATCACTTTGGAATGTGGAGGTCAAAGGTCACCTGTCAAAATGAGTTTGATGGAAAGGTAATACTATATCTCTCTAGCATCTGGCAGAAACGGCAGAGGGATGAGGAGGTTTTTGATCAAAGCCAACCCAAACCGTAAGACGAAGAGAAGCTGACGCTTAATGGAGCCAAGAACACATAAGCTCCTCACAGGGACGAAGGTTCAGCTGATGGTCATTCGAGGGAGGACGCGGTCAACGGAGCATGAAGAGAATCCCTCGTCTGTTTGCATCCACGTGGGTTTTTTATTTCAAAGCTTTAGCAATTAAGGTTTTTGTTGGAAGTTGATCTTTTTCAGAATAATTGTATAAATTTGAGTTATATCATTTCTTTTCCTCCTTAGTCCTTGTTTCATTTCATTCCTCCGTTTTCCCATCCCTCCTTGCACCACAAGGCGGTGTCATCAGATTTTTGGTTCCTAAAGTCGAGATCCAATCCAGCACTAGAGCTGTTCTGGTTCTTATCCCCAACGGGACGTACTGCCATGCAAATCGGGACAAAGGTCATTAAATATTTAGAGGTCTTAAAAAGTCTTAAATGCTTTGAGTGTATCAATTTGAAAATAATACTTTAAAAGCCTTTAAAAAGAGACTTTAGATGAGATGCTGCAAAACACTCCATATAATGTTGACAAATTTGTTAAGCTTGTAAAAAGTTTATTAATATGGCCTTTACAGACAGTGGTCTCACTTTAGATGTTAATGAATCTTACTGAATGTGTTGATAAACATTGGGCCTATTGTGCTAATAAATGTCTTATTAACACATTAATAATGTTTGTTAATGTGTTAATATTTTGTTACCAAAAAGTCTTGAATTTTGATATCTGAGCCTTGAAAATGGAAACTTCTCCATTTCATTTCAAAACGTCAATTTTTTTGACCACTATTGTTTTGATAAAATGACGTTAATAAACAGAACCAATTATTATGAACCAGCATGATGAAGGTCCACCACAAGTTTAAAAGAAGAAGAACGCTAAAGAATCACAAACAACAAGCAAGGAAGTTCAAGTTTTGATCATAAAGTGGGAATGAATTAATAAGCTGGGAAATAATGTATAAAATGGGAAAAAGGCCAAGAAACTGTTGACATGAATGGCCTTAAAAGTCTTACATTTAACGTGAAGAAAATTGTAGGAACCATCTATATAGTCAGTTTTGCAATAGTATTTAAAAAAACAATTAACTGCCATATCAACTATAATATTAAAGACCCACTATGATAAAAAAAATGAATTTAGTGTTTTAACTTGTTCTTGTAGCATTTTCTGATGATGAAGGACATGTACAAAGAAAATTACAATTATAATTGGATTTTTGAGTATTTCTTTATTCAAATTGTTGTGAATCAGGAGCAAATGAAAAATGCAGTTTGAAAAAAATCGTATTTCTTATATAGAAAATAAGCTCAGTGGACCATAAGCTCCCTTCTCTGCTCTGCAATGGGGGGGGTGGGGTTGCTTCATACCAACAGTACTGCCCACAATTCTTAATCTGCGCTCTGCAAAAACTATGTCATATTTTTTTTATTTTGCCTAATAACGAAAAAACAAAAAAAACAACTGAGTCTGCATTTAAAAAAAACATTGAAAGATGATTGAAGTGAGAATTTAAACAAAAAATGTGAGATTTGATTCAAATCTTAAAATTTTGGTCAAGGTTTTGTACAGTTCAATATACAACAAGATAAAACGAAATTTTCAGAAAAAGTATTCTTTTAATTTTCTAATAACAAAGTAGCAATTAAAAAACAGCCCTACAGTTGGCTTCTACTGAGTTTGGTGCTATATAATAAAACAATATTAAATACAGTGGCGGGCCGTGCATTTCACACCTAGGCCTTCAGTAGTGCTCCATCTGAATCAATCCAACCCTCAATAACTATTTTATGGCAATAAAACTTCTACTGCAGGTACAGCTGCCACACACACACCAAAAGCATAAAAAATAACCTGATAAAATTTCAATATTATGTAGGGAGATAGCAAAATTTTACTCACCAAAAATCCAGATTATTTAAACACAAAATCCATCCTTTCTATCCTCAAGATTTCAATCACTCTGTCGTGCAGAATCCGTGCGTTTCGCAGATGGAAAGTGTTCCGTGGCTGTGATAAGCTGGAAAAAGCTGCATGCGGGAATTGTTCTGGTATTCCTGAAGCCTCTTGTGGTCCAGGAGGGAGACAAACATCAGTTTTTGTGATCTTGAAATCTGGTCTGTGTCTGGAAAATAATATTGTCGGTAGTGCGCGCGAGGCTTTTGCGCAGCACCTCTTCGTGAGCTCGGAGCGCCCGTGGTGCGTTCAGGGGCCTCGTAGATTTCCTCGTATCAGCTTCTCTCCGGCTCAACAGAGTCACAGAACTCCTTTACCCGTGCCAGACAAAACTGTGCCACAACTTTACCCAGACATTCATTTTCCACCAAAAATCAGACGATGAGACGCTTTCCACTGGTAACATCTTCAAACCTGACACGCCGCTCCTCGACACCTGTGTCCATCACATAACGCAGAACCAGAGCGAGCTGCGAGCTGTCCAATCAAAGCGCGTGAAAATGATGACGTTTCCGTGCGCCTGCTAGAGGGCCTTGGTGTCGCCTACTCCAAATCTGATTGGTTGAAGCAACAGTTTGGTCGACAATTATTTTATGCTACAGGGCCCGCAGAACTGATTGTGAAGGCCTTCGGGCAGATTTCTTTGACCCTAGCAACAAATGGTGCTGCAATGTGATTGGTTAATGCTTAAATAGGAAAATACACGTCTGGAAGCAGCGCAACCAGGGAGACAGCAATGAAAGGACGAAGACAGAGCATTTGGAATTATAGAATACGTATTCACGGAAATAAATAATAATTAATATCAGTCTGTGATTCAGATATTTTTAGGCCAGCAGAGAAGGCCTTGCAGGCCCTGACGGCCCGCCACTGATTAAATATATTACATTTAGACCAACACATGTTTGAAACTTTCAACATAATCATAATCAACATGGAAACACATGCAATTCAAAAACAAGACAACCAACAGAGGTTTCTATCCATATAAAGACGTATCAAACATAGAATAATTGGGAATACAATTTATTGGAAAATACTCAAGTAATTAAGTCAATTATTACTAATACTTGTAAAAAAAAATCCTATTTGTTATTTTGTATAAAGAACATGATAATTATCGATTAAGATTGTCAAAATAAGTGCAATAGATTTCTTCAAAGGGAGTGGGAGGAAGTAAACTTCTTCCCAATCTTCAAAATTCCAATCTTACTCTGGACGGATGGATGGATGGACGGGTGAATGGATGGATGGATAGACAGTTGAATGGATGGACGGAAGGATGGATGGATGGATGGATGGCTGGATGGATGGATAGAAGGACGGGTGAATGGATGGATGGACAGATGGTCGAATGCATGGATGGAAAGTCAAATGGATGGATGGACAGATGGATAGATAGATGAATGGACAGATGGATGGATGGATGAATGGACAGATGGATGGATGGAAGGACGGTTGAATAGATACATGGATGGACGGAGGGACGGACGGACTGGCAGAAGGATGGATGGATGGATGGATGGATGGATGGATGGATGGATGGATGGATGGAAGGACAGGTGAATGGATGGATGGGCAGATGGTCGAATGGATGGATGGAAAGTCAAATGAATGGACAGACGGATGGATAGAAGAATGAATTGACAGACGGATGGATGGATGGATGGATGGATGGATGGATGGATGGATGGATGGATGGATGGATGGAGGGACAGAGGGACAGATGGACAGAAGGATGGATGGATGATGGATGGAAAGACAGAAGGATGGATGGAGGGACAGAGGGACAGAAGGATGGATGGATGATGGATGGAAAGACAGAAGGATGGATGGATGGATGGAGGATGGATGGATAGATGGATGGATGGATGGATGGATGGACGGACATTTGAATGGATGGACGGAATGATGGATGGATGGATGGATGGATAGATGGATGGATGGACGGATGGATCTGCTGCCTCTACTGGTCCCCTCTGGAGTGAAGCTAAGTAACAGCAGATTTTGGGAATCCACGTTTCTTAAAAACCTCTGGAGAACAAGAACTCATTTGATCACATCTTGACACTCGTCTCGATCAGTCGTCAAGAACCAGAAACCAGGCGGCGGACTCGATTACAGAGGATGCCCCCCCCTGAACCTCTGTGAAGCACAAATCACAAACGCTGCAGCCGGGAACGAAGAGTGAATCTCAATAGTTTAGAAAGCCAAGCTTATGATGCCTCAGAGCTTCAACTGACTGGGCCATAACTTCTCCCGGCAATTCCTCTTTCCCTCAGCAAAAGCAAGAGGACTCTGCTTTTTCTTATTCAAAAAGACCAACGTGAGCCATAACTTTCACCCGTCCAGTCCAATACCTGTTCATATTTCCTGTCTTTGATTCATATTAATTTTTCCACCACTGCTCAGTCATAAGACGCAGTTTATTGCCTCCCTGCACCACTTCATCTTCTGCCGGTCTCCTCACTGTAAACCCCGTGACACACTGGTGATGGATGTGGACTCCGGCTCACAGACCCGAACACCCTTCAGTTCCCCGTCCTCCCCCACCCCCGGAGGAAGTTTGGTGCATTTTGAGAAGCCCTCTGCGTGGATCCTCGCTTCCTTTTCTTTTAAGATACAGCTTTAAGAGCTGGCTGACAATCAACACTCTGTGGCCAAATACATGTTGTGTTTGATCAGATGCTGCGCACTTTTCAGAAGCTCATTTTGCTTTTGGAGCAACTTCTCAGATTCTTCAGGACCATCTGGTGCATCCGGATAAGTCAAGGATTTAGATATCATCCATGACAGTTCTCAAGAATTGGACCTCAAGTGACTTAACTGGATTAATTAAGGGTTTAAAAAACTGAGATTGTTTTGGAAGAGTTCAAATCAAAGAAGGTTAACTAAGTTGCAAAACTGCATCCATAAAAAAACATTTCTGGTACAAACAGACAACAGTATACAGTATGTTAGTAATTCATGGCATCAATTTACAAGCATAGAAGAGACTTGAGGATATGGACTATGTTTTTTTACTTTTCACAATCAACCTTAAATAGTCAAATGTACCTCAAGGTATAGATGTCAAAGAAAAAAGTACCATTTCACTCACTGAGGGTTATTGAGGGATATTGCTACTCTGGAAGGCCCACGCCTCCATCCTCAATGTCTGGGCTCTTCGACGTGATCTCTTTGTAAAAACAACAAAAAAATAATAATTAAAAGATTTAAAAGAACTATTTTATGAATGATAGAACACTAAACTATCATTTATAAATCTTTAAATCGTCACATTAAAGATCCACTCTGCTCATTTTCAATCTATTTTTTAAAGCGTTCCCAGTGGTCTTTTAATTTTGATTGAAGAAAACAAATAAACAAAGCTCGCAAACTAAGACTACCAAGGTCTGACCCCAAACTAACATGTTAAAACTCAGAAGTCTATATATATATATATATATGTAGATATATATATATATATAATTTTCTAGAACAGGGGTCATTAATCTTTGACAATAAAAGAGCATTTGAGCTCGTTTTCTACTGATCAAAACCTAGAAGGAGCCACGTAGTCTTACTTTAGCCTTTAAGATATTTTAATTTGCATTCGTGACCTTCTTTTTTTATACAATAAATATGAATTATGTCTATTTTTGGCACAAACTAAAGCAAAAATCATGAAAAGAACCAAGCATCTCTCAAAATCTGATTTTTTTTTTCTATTTAGTTTTGAGAGAAGCTCAGCTAACTTATTTTCCAAATAAGAGACGCTCTGTGCCAAACAGGATCATCTCAGTGCAGCTCTGCACAGCTAGTAATTATTGTTGTGCAACATAAGATAATATGTGCTTTTAACTAATAAAAGATCAAACTTTTTACTAAAGTTTTGCTTGCATATAAAATCTGTTCATTCTGGAGGTAGAGTTGATCAAACAAGACGTCTTCAGGTCAACAGGGATGTAAAAATCTACAAAGTTTATCATCTATGTGAACCTCAGACATCAATGTATATATTTAACTCATCTAAATTAAATAAATGCTAATTAAGTAATCCTTACTTTAAAAAATTACTATTCTTTTATTTATCTGTAGCTAAAGAGCTTCCATTGAGAGATAAAAGAGACACATGTGGCTCTGGAGCTGCAGGTTGCAGACCTCTGTTCTAGGACATAGTTTCTGCAGAGCGGCAGTAGCTCAATATGAATTTTGGGTTGTGGGTAGGACCATTGGTGCAGAGCAACCCCGTCCCCTCTTCCCCTCCCCGTTGCTGAGAGCTGGGGGACTGTGACCCACCCAGGATATTTTTTTTTATGTCACATATAAGCTCTTTTTCAAACTGCATTTGTTTTTGTCTGCTCCTGATTCACAATGATTGGAATAAATAAATGTGACATTTTTTGCTTAATTTAATTTATTCATCAGAAAAAAGCCACAAAAAATGTATCAACATATTTTTTTTATCAAAGTGAGATTTTAAGGAGAAGAAAATAACAAAAAAAAACACCTCCTTTTTAAAAAAATATATACTCATAAAAAATACCATTATATATGATAACTTATGACAATTATTTATGTTACCAGTAAAAGTATGACCTTAGCTTAAGGTGGCTGGAAAGCCAATTTAAGCTAAAAGAATCAAAATGTTATATAAACTGAGTTTACAAGATAAATAAATACATAAATGTATAAAAAGTCAAACGGAAGTCCATCTCTGTGACAGTCAGGGATTCAAATGCAGCACAAATCGTCGAGATACCTAAACCGAATAAAATAAAAGCATTTTTTTTTTCATCTTAATAAAAATAAAAAAAGCTGCAAATAATGCTAATTTAATCATTTTTTTTAAATTAAAAAAATTAATTTGAGGGATTTTAAATTTGATTTAAAAAATTTGAAATAAAAAACATACATATGTACAGTATATATATATATATACAAAAATTTAATTTAGTTAATATATATATATGTATATATATATATATATATATATATATTTTTTTTTTTTTTTCTTTTTAATTAAATATGACATTCGACCTAGTTGTCATTTTATTTGTGCAGCTTCTCAATGCTGGTTGAATAAATGTTCTGTGAGATTACATAAGAAGTTGCGGATGAGCTACATGTCAATGAGCATGATAAACCTGAATAAACTGGTTAAAGTCCGGTTCTGACAGAGCTGCGGTCAGAACCTCCAGCTCCTGAAGACTGTCCTTTCCCAGAGAATGTTCTGCAGGAGTGTTGTTCGCTCTTCACATGGAAGGAAATCAGAAGGAAGTTCATTTGCAAAGAAATTTCCACTGAGCAGTCCCAGATGGTGGACAGCGATGATGCAACGGCGTGTCAACAGCGAGACAGCTGTGCGTTTCAAAGGAAGATCTGAGCGGGCCTTCCTGCATTCTGAGCAAACAGCGCAGAGATTGTGGCGGCGCTGCCGAGCACTTTGAACCGTGTTTGCAGCTTTATGCACCATTTGGTTACACATACGGCCAGAAGAACATTCTTCCTCATTCCCAATGTTCAATTTGAAAAGAACTCATCTGAAGTGAAATGAAGGAAACAGCCGGAGCAGCAAATACCACTGGGATTTGGGTTTGATTGGTTAAAGAGCGCCGACAGAACCAAAGTGTCTCAGAGAGGAGATGAGCATCACCACCACTTGCTGCTGAGAGGTTGGAGCACACAACAGACTCGGCTTGCTTTGTCATGAAGATAGAAACGAGTCTGATCCTCAAAGGAGACTGACCTGAGAGTCGCTGTGGACACTGAGGTCTGCTGATGATGATAGGCTGCCCCCCGGTGGTACAAATAAGACCCAAAAACATCAGCTTCATCCCTTCAGCCATCACTGAAAACTGTGTTTGAACTCCTAAATAAAAAGTATCAACACTTCTTTCAAAGCGATTGTCACAACATCCCAAACAAACCTGAAGTTGCTAAAGTTGTGATTCAGAAAAACTCAAAGAGTTCAAATCTTTTTTGTTAAAGTTCATCCATATGGTGCGTTTTTACCACAATCCCACAACCGTCTTAAAAAGCCATTTTTCATGTTGATCTGAAGCCTCCGTTTCCAAAATCTTCTCTGAGGGGGCGTGGCTTTTGGAGCCCTCCCCCATCTGTGTCATAAATTTGTACCGCTGCTACATAAAAACATCCATCAATCTGGGTAATGTCCAGCCGTATGGTTCTGATCCGGATGTCAGCTGGACGAGGAAGTGAAGATCTTCATGGACAGAACTTCCTCCAAAATCCTGATTCTTTCTCCTTCCAGTTCACCAAAGACTCTTTTAGCTAATTCTCCAATGTTTATTGACTGTGATCAATACATTCAATCATTGGTTTCTCAGAGTTCTTGATAAAATAATGAAAGCTAACATCCAAATGCTCTTTCATTGATTTACAATCCTTTCCAACTGCGGTCAAATGAGCCGCCGTTCACATTTCCGTGGTCACATCAAGAAGCTCCGTGGAGTCTGGTGGAGATTTTCCAGCGTTCTCAGTCCTGCTACCGTAAGTATTGGATGAAACTCACACCAAAAATCCAGTGTTATCCAAAAAAATTGTGGTGTAGAAAATAGCATAAGCTCTCTGCTTGTGAGAGCGTTTGAGAGGTCATGTAAGCTAGTAGGAGAGAATGGAAACAGATGACTGGGCCGGGTCTGTTTTAGCAGCAGATTGGACAGCTGAGAAATCGTAACTTCAGAGGCATGAATGAGAAATCATTTCTTTGAATGTTGATCCAACGTTTGTCCAAAGAGATATTAAAAGGACTGCTTAGAGAACAGCCTCAGTGGACGTTTATTCACAAACATCCTCATCAAATCCGACCCTTGAGCAGTAGGACTTTCACTTTAGCTGCAGGTTATTGTTTTGGCTAGAGCGCTCCATACTAAACATCCAGAAATTATTCAAGACAGATTTTAAAACAGATATTTATTTGAGGAATCACAAAAAATGTAGTCACACTCTGATCATCTTTAGATCACTTCTGGAACTGTTCCCAGTGCAGTTTTAAATATGATTCAACCGTTTTGAGGATGTCAATTCTGCATCCTCTGCATTGTGGGCAGGAAACTTAGGGCGGAGCAACCCCGCCCCTCTTCCCCTACCCATGGCTGAGCAAGCAGGGAGCCTAGTATATTTTCTATGTCACAAATACACTTTTCCAAACTGTATTTTTTCTTTTTTTTTGTCCTGAATCAAAACAATTCGTAAAACGAAATATTCAGAAATGCTATTTTAAGCTTAATTTTCTTTATATTTGTCTTCTATCATCAGGAAAATGCCACAAAAAGATGTTATTTTGTTAAATACATTTTTTTGTTTTATTAATTGTTTCATTATTTTTAGTTATTGCTTAGTTTTGTTTTTTTTTTTGCTTGTTTTTTCTTTTTTTTTAAACCTAAAATGAACAAACAAAAAACCAAATAGTTAGATTCATTTTTGAAATCTCAGAATAAAAATTGTTCCTTGGATTTTGCGGGGTTAATGTGTGTCGTTGAACTCTAGTGAGGCATCCAAAACCATGCTTAGGCACATTTATGTGACAAACTAAGAACCCTAAACGGTGATGTTCCTCTACGTAATATTCAGTTTCAGCTTCAGACCTTTGGTATTAAATCGGTTGATAACCAACATAAAACCATTCAGGCAAAAGGTCTAACAACAGAAGAAGACGGTCAACCTCGCTTCATTTCTGAAAAACAGCTTCAACTCCTGAAATCCAGCTGACAGATAAATGACAGAAGAAGAGCGCTGTGTTTCCTGTGACAGATCCAGGAGTCTGTCGGAGGACTCCTTCATGAAGTCTGTGTTGAATCGAAGCGTTCTGCTGGAAAACACGTTAGCATCACGTGGTCAGACTCGGTCACAGTTCACGGCTCCTCCAAAAGGACGATGATGTAAAAAACCAACATCAAACGCGCTAAAGATTGGATGAAAAGAGAACTGAAGCTCAATCTGAACCGTCTGAGTCCTGTGAAGATCTGAGAGCTGAAACTCACCTTTGAGGGAACTCATCAAACCTGACAGAAGTGCAGCGCGTCGCTCAGGAGGAGCTCCATAAGCTGCTCTACCGCCGCGACTACGGGATTTCAGGGATGTGCAACAAATTGGGTCAACATTTTTGCCATTTACCAGATAATATTTAAATCTTTGACACTTCCTCAAAGTTCAAGAGGAAAAACTCATCGCAGGAGTGAGCTGAAAAATCCAAGTTGAATCAAAGCAGGAAGAAAAAATACAAATTCAAGAGAACAAATTTGATAATAAGAATGAAAAATCTTACTTTTTTCGTCAGAATTAAACCTTACTATTGACCAAACTATCATACTATTTTTGCGTTTAAACCTTTATTTTGCCTATTTTTGTAAAGTTTCTATTGAAACAAAACAAGTAACTTAGGTCACTCTCAACACACAAAGTCATTAAGCCAATAGCAAGACTTTACAATAGACCATAACACACTTTCAGGCTGGACTCACACTGATCTCTATTATCACTGTTTAATGCTCGGCCGTTCCAGAACTATACAGAAGAGCCGCCACGATTAGTCGACGTATCGACGACTAATCGTCTATTAAAATAGTCGACGACTAATTTAATAGTCGATTAGTCGGTACTTTATATTATATGGAGTGAGAGTGTAGTAAAGTTAAAAGTTATAATTGTATTATGCTCGATTTTTGGACTGTTTTGGCATTTATTACGTTTTTTAGGCTATTTTGGAGTTTAGCTAACATTTCAGCTACATGCTAGCTGTTTTGGCAAATCTAGGATTTTTTCAGTCTTTTGGGCTAGCTAATATTTTTAGCTACGTGCTAGCTATTTAGGCTAATTGAGGATTTTTTGTTTTTTTTAGGTTAATTTGGGGTTTAGCTAACATTTCAGCTACATGCTGGCTATTTTGGCTAATTTAGGCTTTTTATTTTTTAGACTTAGCTTAAATTTCAGCTACATGCTAGCTGTTTTGGCTAATCTAGGATGTTTTCAGTCTTTTGGGCTAATTTGGAGTTTAGCTAAGATTTCAGCTGCATGCTAGCTGTTTTGGCTAATTTAAGCTTTTTTTGTTCTTTAGGTTGTTTTGAAGTACAACTACTATATCAGCAGCTTGCAAGCTATTTTAGCTAATTTGGGCTTTTTTCAGTTTTTTTAGGCTAATTTGGCATTTAGCTAATATTTTAGGTGGCTATCAGCTTCAGGGTTTTTTAGCTATCTACTTCAGGGTTTTTTAGCTATCTACTTCAGCGTTTTTTAGCTATCAGCTTCAGGGTTTTCAGCTATCAGCACTAACATCTTCAAAAGTCAGCTAACAGCATTCACACTGCTTATACTGCTTTGATCTTGTTCAGGTCAAAATGGACAAATTTACAGCTGGGAAAATGAGTACATTTTGACCGCACCTCATTACAAAGGGTTAAAACACAACTCAAGCTTTAAAAGATTTCACCAGATCTGCCACTAAAACACTCACCTTTACCAGACAGAGAGCATTCTTGGATGTTTTCACCTGGAATGACTTTCCACTAGTTATTAGATCTATAGACTTTATAGTCCACAATATAAATGATATCAACTGGAAACCAGTATGAACCCAATGGCTGAGTTTCATCTTCAGAACAGCAAAGATCTAGAGCACATTCTATATCAGCTGAACTCCTCCTCTTGCTGTCTGGACAATCTAGCCACAAGTTTAAAAAAAACAAAAACAAAACACAGTATGTACCTCTCTGGTCATCTGGATCCAGTCTTTTGTCAGTTCCTAGAGTCAAAATTAAACATGGAGAAGCTGCATTCAGCTTCTATGCTCCACAGATCTGGAACAGACTTCCAGAAAGTCTTAGACTCGCCTGTTTTAAGCTGCATTTGACTATTTAAGAGTTAACATCTGCACTTTTTATTTCTTTTAATTTGAACCTCCTGAAAATCTGTTTTAAACTGATTTAGGGACCAAATATTACAATCAATCAAGACTGACAGAAAGCTGAGAAGGTTGAGTGACCAGCATGTAAGTCCATTTTGAATCAGTTACCAATCATACTATCTAATATCAACTGTGTTATCAGCTGCTCAGTCAGTGATTTAATCCAAATCCGCTCCAGAGTCATAGATGGTCAGTCTATGCTGTAATGGGTGTCATGCAGCCTCTGGACTCACGGTCGTTGCACTGCGTCCCCGTGTAGGAGGTCATGGAGCAGTCGCAGGTGTAGTTCTCCCACTGCTGGATGCAGACGCCCATGTTGGCGCAGGAGTCCTCCTGACAGGTGGTGCTGGGTCCTGCCGCAGATCCCCACATGGAAACAGAGGTGATAATCAGATCTGAGTCCAGAGACTCACCCTTTAGGTTGCTGCAATTTTGTATTTTCTCCACGTGGACATTTGGGCTGAATCATCTTTTCATTTATGCATAAAGCTGCAGATGCATCTAGAACTTTTTTATATCCTCCTGTTACCATTTCTCTTTCCTTAAATAAAATAAAATAAAATACAGACTTACCTGGTTTACATTTAAATGACGTGATGAGATGAAGGATAGAACGGAACCAAAAAACAGGAGCTCAAACTGCCTCTTTTGATTCAAAGTTTCATGCAAGAATGACCCTAGGAGGCTAAGCAAGCAAAGCTCTCTTCTGCACTGTGCGCTATCGCCATCTAGTGGGAATGCGATGCAGAACAACCTGGATTTCAGCTGTCAGTGAAAAGCTCTGACAGAAGCTCCAAGAGCCAAAAACATCTTGATGTGATGAAGGCCTAGGATGAAACATGGGCGAAACGAGGGTTAAATGACCGAGCGGTTGATCATGAGTCACTGCAAAAACAGGAAAAAAAAGCGTTACAAAATCAAACAGACACGTTAAATGAAAACACCAGAATACAATGGGCAACCAATTGTGAATGATGAGACTTTATTTGGAAAAATAAACTAATAAACCACTTTGTCATAGTGTGTACAATACAGTGAAAAACAATCATCAAACCCATTCAGATTGTCACACTTGTTCTCTGTTGTCAGCAAACACATCCGTTGGTCCAACACGGATCTCTACGAGTCTTAAAGAACAGTAAACTCAATGTCCAGCGTAACATGCAGACGAGAGGAGGTTGTGGAGGATGATCCAAAACAGCCATGAAAACGTCACAAAAGATGGAAACATTTTGTCCGTTTGCTCGTTTTCCACAAAATGTTTCAAAGATCCATATTCATGGAGCTGCGGCAGAGCGGCGGCAGCACAAGCAGCTGGAAAGCAACACGCACAAACAGCTTTGGCAATCGCTGTGGAAGCAAACTGCATAGACTGGGCTCCAGGTTTGGCCTGATGCAGATTGCATGACCAGAAGTTCCTCCGTTCACATGGAGGTCACATGATGATTGTACAAAGAACTGTTCACTAAAGAACGATCCCAAACCACAGGCGTCCAGTCAGCACTTCTTCCTGATGTCACAGGTTAACTGTGGGAACTAGAGATGTTTTAGGTCCTTTTGTTAACTTATGATGGATGTTTTACATTTATACTGCAATTATGATGATATTTTTTAATCTAAATTGGCCGCTTGATGAAATTATTTCACTTTTCAGCGAAGAATGTACAATACGACCTGGCTGCAGCCCAGGCATCATTAGGCGGTGTTGTGCCAAAATACAAAATACAGAATTTGTTATCCCTGCCCCAGCACGACTTCTGGCATCACTGATTTGGTTCATAACACTCAAATTCAGCAAAAAAAGAAGATGGTTGTTTACGATATACAAAACAAATTAACAATGCTAGAGACGGTGGATACAAATTCTGGCAGGGAAAACGTATCTTGGCACAACACCGGAACTGGAAGTTCACATTCAACCCCTACTGTTCCCATTTGGGTCAAAAAAGACTAGTTTACCAGGCGACCCTAACAGATACTAGGGCTGAGTATCGCCAATAATTTCCAGATTCAATTTGATTCGATTCACCAGAGCCTGGATTGATTTGATTCTGATTTTTTAGATTATTTCAATCCTCTCGATTCGATTCAATTCAGTTTTTAGTTTACACATTTAGACATTTGTTTAGTAATACATTAATAATCTATAAAAGTTCTGAAAATATTCATATTAATATGATATAGTTCACAAACTGTAAAAGGGATTATTGACAGGATAGTTAAGACCATACAGTGTTACATGGATTCTCAGACGGAGAAGCTCCAACAATTGTTCTGCTTCTCCTGGAGGGCGTTTCAGTTTGGCCACTAGGTGGCGATCATATTATAGCATTACACCTTATTCCAGAAGAAGAAGAAAGCAAGAGCAACAAACTGTGCTTTAGACTACAACTGGTTACTTCAAAAAATGTTTCCCTAAAGGAGTTTGGAAAATTCATGTCTATGAGTTTATAAAGAAGTTAATTTAGTCAGTAATGGATGCTTATGTCGACCTGTGGGAAATCCCATTATATGTTAGCATCAAGCTAGTGTCAATGCTAGACTTTAGCATTATGCGTTAGACAGATCTCTATTTTTATGGATTGTTTATTGATCTCTAAAGCTTAGATTGATTAATCGATTTTATCAACCCATCCCTTACAAGTACGGGTTGTTCCGTTTTAAGCTCTTAACCTTCAAAAAGCCAGAGATGTCTCTGTCAAAACCTACTACGTCCTTAAGCGATCAGCGTGAATCAGCTGATCCAAAGATAAGAATCAGAATGAGCTGATTCATGTTGATTGCATAAAGGGTTGAAAAGTTATGATAGTCGAAGGAAAGTAAAGTATCTCAACACTTTTTTGTATCATTTTAAGATAATCTTTCAGACTAAATTGTTTATTCACATTAAAACTAGGGCTGTGAAAATTACTGCATTAACACATGCGATTAATCAAACAGAATAACTTGTTAATATTCATTAACCCAAATTAATTGCACCTCGAGGATCAGCAGTCCTTCGCTTTGCCTCATCGATTTCGGCTTCCACGGCGTGCATATAGTCATAAAATTTATCTAGCAAAACATTGTGATTAATAGTGATTAATCACAACACAAAATGTGAATAATATGACTTTTTTTAATCGATTGACAGCCTCAATTAAAAAGTAAAAGTCCTAAATTTACTGTTTTGGGTGTGATTTTATATTGTGAGTATTCGTAGATAGTAGATGGTCATCAAATACTGTAACAAAAAAAAGGTTAATTGCGATTAATCGCAATCAATTTTTTCCCAGGTTTGCGATTAATTAGGTAATTTTTTTTAATCGATTCCCGGTTCTATTTAAAGCATTTTAATAAAAGGTCCTACCATTTTGAAATCTTGTGGAATTTCCTTTTCCGGCTTGTCTGCAAACAGGTTTTTTGGTTATTCTGTAAATGGGAGTCGATCTTGTGAGATTTTATGGAGGTAGGAGCAGATTTATGGTTTTGTTTTCTTGTTTGTGTTCCTCAAAATTTCAAAGTCATTCCGAATAATTGCACTAGCTGAACAAAGACGCCATGCGGAGGGAGAGTCCGTTTAGTGAAGAAGATCTAAACGCTCCAGGAATAGATTGTGTCACTAAAACATCAGTTCACCATCTAAAGGTTTACATCAATGTTACGCAGCTTTTCAACATAAAAACAAGTTCTACAAAAGACATAAAAACAGAGCACCTGTTGGTTCGTTTTTAAAAGTGGCTGACGGCACTCTGACGGGTGGGCGGGGCCAATATGGCCGATAATATATGGAGGTGCGTACGAGGAAACGGCTGATTCTAGCTGTTGGTGAGTGAGACAGCGAGTGCAGTAAGTAGGATGGAGTGGGTCCCATACAAATGCATGGTGGAGGAGCTGCTGTTAGCATTGAGCAGGAAGAAGGGGCTGTTGGAGCTGAAGTTGGAGTTGATTTTGGGGGTGTAGTAGTCTAGGTCAGGCTGAGATCTGAGCGACGGGGTACCTTCACATCCTCGCTCGATCTGCCCGCTGCGGAACAGAGCGTCGTTGAGGAGATCCGGCAGGCGGCCGTTGAGGTCCACGGAGGCCAGGCAGCCCTGGAAGCCCTCTCTGGAAGCCACCAGCTTTGGCAGGTTGCCATACATGCCGGGACCCAGTCCTGCGATGAACAGATCGCCTGGAAGACACAACAGACTCAAATAATTAGTCTTATGTCATAGTCTGGGTAAATACTTGATTCTGATTGGCTGCAATAAAAACGGTGATAATGGACACTTAAAGAAGTTCAGCTGAAATACCCTTCATTGATAACCGGAGCATCAAAAATATACGTTATTCCACAGTTAATCATAAAAGCGAAACAGTCGAAAACTAGTTTGTTGTCTATCTCTCTCTCTTGTCTACCTTATTGTATGATACAGAGTGAATACATGCTTATAAATTAAGTTATTATGAATTAATACAATTGTTTGTTTGTTCATACGAAAACAAATATTCTTGAGGATGTTAGGGCTTCATCTACTGCGGAGGATTTAAAGAAAAAAACTGAAAGCTCATCATTTTAGTATATCTGTTACGTAGTTTCTACATGTTCACGTGTTTTCATTTGATTTTATACATTTTTACCAATTAGTTTTAAATTTATA
>NC_050533.1:3297317-3322640 GCF_002922805.2 Oryzias melastigma | reverse complement strand
CCACCAATGGTTAGTCCACAGATTATCAGGACAACCAATTGCAGCGCCTTTTAAATAGCCCGCTTCTTGTGAAAAATTATTTAAAGGTTAAAAATAACAGGATTAATGCACTAATAATTTATTAAATATGCATTTATTTTATTTTTTAAGTGATCATGGTATAAGCAGGATAATACTCTTCAATGTGTCCAATATCGGAATTTAATGATATGCTTCATGTTCACGTCTCAACTTGATCCATTGATCTCTGATAATGGAAACCTCATTGGGCATTATCTGTTACACAGAAAATAATTAAAAACAGCAAAAAAAAACTTTTCTTTGCTTTTTTATTATGTTAAGAGGAGTTGTAAATTAATGTTTCAGAGGAAAAACACAGTTTTTGTTGTTTTCTGTAAGTGGATGTTTTAAGTTTAATGTGGTCCTCCAGATCTCTCTGTGGTTGAGGACAGATAAAAAGCAAACTGAGCGTTGTCACTACGATGGCACTCAGATCGCTTTCTCTTTAGTATAAAAAAAGAGAAAAAACAGACAGGGATGATGGAGTTTTTAAAAAAGAAACATATAGAAATATGTTTCATTTCATGTAGGCAGTGTTTATTTACCAAAGGCTGGATTCAGTTCTCCACTGCTCATCCATGTATCTTAAGACTCTTGGGCTCTCCTCAACAAAATTAGAGAGCTAGCTAACTACTGATACAATTATGACTTTCACAGCTGATGACTTTTTAGCAACAAACGCAATAATTCATTTTTTTATTGTCACATTTACTCTTCAATAACTAAAATGTCCCAGTGCTTCATGGTTTTGTCCAATCAACATCCTAACTCCAAGAAGCTCCAAAGCTCAAAGCCTGTTTCAGAGTTGTGTATTTGCTGCACCAGTTGCATCTTGAGCGTACCTTTCAGGTCCAGGTTCTTGGCTCCATTGATGCTCTGACTTGTGGCCACCGCATCAACTTTCAGAGTGTGAGTGTTGCTGTTGTCCCGCGTGATGGCCACATTATGCCACTGGTTGTCATTAAGAGCCCTCTCGCTTTTGCCCTTGATAAGGTTGGGCCCGTTTCCAAGGTCAAACACATAGTGGATGTATCTAAAAGAGAGAAGTGTGAAGACTTGATGAACTTGAGATGAGAGGTTTTTTTCCCAATTTGAGCAACAAAACATATTGTTTTAGTGCTTTGGAGGAACTGTTGTCAACCAACAGAGCAACAATCAGTCATTCAACACTTTTAACCATGGTCTAAAGTAGTTCTTGCAAAAATAAATAGTGTTCTATTTTCTATAAAAAGCTAAAAAAATAAGATGTTTTTCTGCATCATTTTGTAAAAATAATCTGAGTTTCCTCCAAAATGTAACTTTACTTTCATAATTATCAACGATTTTTTGATTTTAAGCAGTAAAGTGATTAAACATATTTTTCTTCATTTAGGTCTCAGATAGATAGATAGATGGATGGATGGATGGATGGATGGATGGATGGATGGATGGATGGATGGATGGATGGATGGATGGATAGATAGATACACAGAAAGATAGATAGATAGATACACAGATAGATAGATACTTTATACTTTATATTTTAAAATATGACATCCAGAGTTTGGCCAGTTAATTTGATTTTTGCAATTTTTGTTGACGGATCATCCAGACAACTTTTACGTTTGCATCCAAATTTTTAATAATCCTTGCAGCTTTAACAAGACTGTTAAAACGCGTTGAAAGTTAATTTTTTGTCTAGATATGTAAAAGTAAAAGTCACAGCTTTGATAGAATTTCAATAAAGAATTGCTTTTTACATGAAAAAATAAATAAAATCACCTAAAAGACACAAAATAACTTTGCTCATACTCAATAAAATAGAAATATTTATCAATTTATCCACCAAAATGTCAAACCCACCCCTTCACCAGCTCCACAGCGATGAAATCATTGCCGTCTCCAGAGTTAAAGAGGATGAATCCGTCTGGGGAGGTGGTCTTGAACTGGAAGAAGAGGTGCATGGATGTGTAGGCCTGCAGGGTGGCCAGGCTCAGATAGCTGCTCTTGGACTTGAAGGTGACTGGATCGGCAATAATGGAGCGAACCCCGAAGCGAGCATTGAGCTCACAGAAATCAATGTCACCGTTTTTGCACAAGTCAATGTAGAGCATGCCGTTAAACCTGATGGAAGGAGGAGAGCAGTCAAATGAACTTCTGTCAGAAAGACTGACGACATCCTTGTTTTAAAATAAGTCTTAAAAACACACATGGTTAAATAAGTCATGCTTCGTAGGTTCTCCTAAGGCAGGCATGTACAAATGGTCATGGTCATACTCATGGTCAATTCTAAACCAGCCAGTAGCCCTTTTTAATACATATATTGAACATGGCCACCAGCACTGTTGGCAGAAGGAGGAAGGATATGCATCCAAATATTCTATTTCATGTTTCACCAGAGGATGGCAGCAAAACTGCAGCAACTCAGAAAAGCTTCAACCTGCTAAATTTGATCTGCAAGGGCAATAATGCAGTGAGCATTGTCAGCAGAGTAGTGGTTTTTAAAAAGAGATTGGATTTTGTCAGCTGTATTTGCAGGTTTCTTACTTTTGAAATGGCCATAGATATTACAAAATGCTCTCCGAAACAACAACAAACATGGATATTAACTTAGTGGTTTTCTAATAATCTCACAGGTGCCACACTATGAGGGTCTAAGATTTAGTTTGATAAAAGTTTAAAGATCCACTCCAAAGAAAATTGTCTTTTTTGTGTTTTTAACGTGTTCTTTAAACTTTTTTTCCTCAAAATAGAGGATCTATATAAAATATTTTGCAATTAAAGCTGTTTCTGAGTATTTATTATTTCAAATTTCCTTGGATTAGAAAACTTGATACTTAAAAATGCTCAGAATAATGACCCTGGCCCACTCATGCTTAGGAGTGCGAGACAAGATAAGCGTTCAACACTCGTGCTGTAGCGATTTGCTCAAAACGTTAAACCTATTGATCCAATATTGCTAAGAGGACCTGGCTGCAGAAAACAACATGGCCCCAAGATGGCGCCAGAGCATCATTAGCCAGATGTCCTTGGCCAAGGATTGAACAAAGTTCATGCCTTTTCATTACAAAAACGCTGGAACTGGGTTACGGTTAGGGTGAGGGTTAGGGAGTAATGGGTTAGGAACTGGTACCTGGATTCAGGGTTTTGACCCATTCAAACTAAGAGGCTTCCAGGTCAAAAGCCCACCATTTCATCCATGGAGATTGATGCCCATTCAAGACAATGACACTTGCACGCAGTCGAACCGGCTTCTCAGACCTGATCACTTGGCAGGATCTGGGGATGGTTTATAACGTTTTTTTTTTTTTTTTTTTTTCCTGCCAGAGGGGGTTAATGAGACTCCTTGACCCCCGAGTTTTCCCCAGTGCCCCTGTGTCCCAGGATCCCAGTGGTGGTGCCCTATCCTTTTCGATTGTATGTTCTGGACCCAAGATCCTGCTAAGTCAGGTTCATTATGCTGGGTCCTAACCCACCCTATCTGACCATCTTCTGGACCCATCATCCAGGTATGCCAGTTTGATGGTGCTGGGTCCAGACCCCCCCTATCTGACTATCTTCTGGACCCAATATCTCAGTTTTCCAGCTTCATGGTGATGGGTCCTAATGTGTCCTATCAGCCGATCTTATGGGTCCAATATCCCAGTTTTTCAGCTACATGGTGCTAGGTCCCTAACCTCACTATTTACCAACATCTAGCCCATTTTTGGGGCTCTATTTCCAAGTGTTCCCAGTGTGTCTTCAGTGGTCTCAGTTGGGTCTTCTGGACCTTATTTGGCACTGTTTGGTGGGGTACTGGACTCCATTTCAATGTTCCGTAGCTTCCAGAGCGGGGTACCAGACACCCTGGTGGATTTTCAGGATAATTGGAAGACATAAAACACTGGTGTCCGATGCAGACATGAAATCCTGTCCACTTCCATCCACATTTGTCAAGTGACGGATAACACGTCAATCTCAGGCTTGGAGCCTATAAGATGGTACGAGGATTTGGACACTGTCTTGCTTGCAACCAGGTTCCTGTCAATATTGTTCATCGTTATTTTTGCGTTATGGTAGCTTGAGGCTATAAGCTAAGAAAATATCTCTCAAAAACGACATAGGCTTTTTGATTTTAGCTAAAAACGTCATAATCACAGTTAAAAGATCACTGGGAATGATTTTATGAAAAAATATGGTTGGAGTGGGACTTTAAAGTTTTTCACTTCCTTATCATTTTGCAGATACTTGTTTGGAGCTTAAAACCCAATTCAGTATTTTTTGCCATGATAAAAATGTTATAGAATACACAGGAGCTGTGTAAAGACCCACTCCGACGAAAGTTGTTTTTTTGTGTTTTTAATGTGTTTTTGTGGCATAGTTCTCATGATGGAGGACATTAATAAACAAATTAAGCTTAAAATTACATTTCTGAGTATTTCTTCATTCAAATTGTGAATCAGGAGCAAACAAAATAATGCTGTTTGACAAAGTGGGTATTTGCTCCATTCTGATGCATCCACTTCCAAACAAATGGTTCAATGTACATCTGTATTTTCCTCATCCAAGCTGGCATCTTACTCAAAATTGTACAGTTGGATAGCTCCAATATTTTGAGTCATGTTATGTTAGGGATGGGATGGCCTGTAAGCTAGCTGGAGTGCATGTAAACAGAGAGCTCTCAGCAAGAAGGAGGGTAAGGGGGGTGGGTTCCTTTGTGCCAAGGGTCCCGCCCACAATTTCGAATGAATTACTGCCGCTTTGCAGAAACTATGTCTTAGAAAATGATGGAAGTTTTTGAATTTGTCTAGAAATGACAATCGGGATCAAAATACCACTAGGAATGCTTTGAAAATAGCTCAAAAGATGATCAGAGTGGGTCTCTGACAGCTCTTTTTTTGTTGTGATATTTCCTTCAGATGTGAAAGCTAGTGAAATTTTAGCAAAGCTAAAATAAGGTTATCTATAAAGAAATTAAGCCCATTGGAATACTTTTATTTCTAAAACGTCTGGACACACCTATCATAGGATTTTGAATTTATTTTCCTTTTTAACTAATGTTTGGGTAGAATTTATTTTTTTCGTTGATGACTCCTTTGAAAGACTAAAACACTTAGGAAGTGTACCTGAGACTCTGGAGATGACCTATGAAGCTGGACGGAATAGCAGAGACGAAGCGGCGCTCCGTCATGATGCCCGTTTCAATGTTGTGGAACTCCAGGCGAGTGTGATCGCCCACCATTTGGCCTGGAAACGGGGAGGGTGGAGGGGATGGGTTGAAAAGAAAGACACAAAAACGAAAAGAAAAGAGAACACTGTCTGACACTAACACAGAAGGGCTGATTCAAGGAGACAATTACATTAACAGTATTAGATAACTGCAGTTTGTCACTATGCTTTGTTTCTATCATATTATCAGGCACTGGCGGCAACAGACCCCAGCATGGTGGGGTTACACTGACAAGGCAACACGGAAAACATTTCCAGGTATGTACCTTCAGCTACATCATCGTCAACCGTTAGCTTGTAGGTTTTGCCGCGGCGCACCACACGCACTGTATGCCATTCATTATCATTGAGCTTTTGCCCGGCATACAGGGTCTCCGGTCCCTTGCCTGAGAACAATGGTCAGTCACAATGTTAAGGACATGCTGAGGCTCAAACCAAACCTTTGTTTTCCCATAAGTCAGTCTGGACAGAGTCAGTGACATGAATTCTGGGTAGCTGCTTCGCAGCCAAGAAACTGTCAGAATGGAGGTTTCGTTGTAGGGAAACAAAGGCTTGGTTAGGTCAGAACACAACAGAGGTATACAAAAATGCAAAATAGTTGATCACAAATTAGCAGCATTAAAAGCTGTATTCACTCTTTACATTACTTATATTTTTAACATTTGATCTTAACTGCCATTTAAAGAAATAAAAACTAATATTATTGTGTAAAAATGTTTTGTTACTTGTTTGAATCTGTTGAAGACAAAAAGATTTTGTCATTGTCTCGCCTGATACCTTTTAGTGTTAAATTTAGTCTTTCAAACTCACACTATCGTTAGAAATCTAAGTTAAAACTTCCAGCTAGAAGATTTGGTTTCAAATTTTTTTTTGAATATGATTGGAATTCAAACATTTGCTGTTTCTGGTTTTCTGCTGTTTTTTAGAGTTGTAGTGAAGCCGGAACCCAACAAAACATCAGAGCCTTGCACAGAAAAAGAGAACATAACGAAATATCACATCTATTATTGAGGCTGTTTTGGACTCAAAAGATAAAAATAAAAACGTGAATCAGGAAGAAAACATTTTTTTTTTAATCTATCATTACTCATGACTGGTCCTTACCAGGAAATGAGGTTAATACACGCTCAGATGAGCAGCAAATGTCTTTTTTTTTATCTTTCTAGATAAGAATCACCTCTGCTCAGCAGAGAAACGGCTTTTATAAAACCTTCAAGTCCATCCTTTTGAGGATGGAAAGTGGTAAAAATTCACACAGATCTTTTCAGGAGTAAATCTCTCAAAAGTTTTATTTCAAGATAAAAGCTATGAAAAATATCAGATCCACAAGAGCTTCTTCTTAGACTCTAAATGCCTCAGTTTTCAGGTTAAACGGTGAAGTCCATAAGTAGAAGGAAATGGTTTGATTTAAAGAATTGAAGAAAAATGACTATTTTTCAAAAATTAAATCCTCAGGAGATCCTGAAACTACAACTGACCAAATATTAGAACCAGCTCAGTGGTCTTGTGGTAGAGTGTCTGCCCTGAAACCCAGGAAGTCAAGTTCAAATCCAGGCTGAATCATGGCAAAGACTCAAAACACGACCTAAATGTCTCCCTGCTTGACACTCAGCATTAAATCTCATTCTTTTTCTGATTTTGTCCCAAATACAACTCTAGAGAAGGACTTTAAGAAAAAGCATTTTATACCTATACTGTTTGATTTTAAAGGTGGAAGGAAGTATTAATTTGACCATTATTTTATTACGAAAATAAATTAGATAAAGGAAAAAGATAGATCAAAAGCACGTCAACATCCCATCAACATAGAGAGCAAAATGAAACTTGAGTGTTAACTTACTGGAGTTACAGTTTATCCTGATACAGTCTAGATGGGGAAGAATAAATGACAGATGAAATTGCATCCTTCAAGGTTACTGCTGCAGACATCCAAAAACAAAAAGTCCACCCTTCCGGGGACGTACACATGCGGCAGGGCGGCCATTTCGTGCCTGCAGTCTTACAATTTGACTTTTGGACATGAAAACATGAAACATCACTCAGAACATTACCAAATATGAATTCATATCATCGTGTTACAAGAGATTAAACTTGATGGATCCGTAAATGTGTTTAGAATAAAATGGCCACTTCTGTTACCAGCTACGCAGCTTTTACAACCCAACACTGCTTGTTTGATGTGAAACCACTCGTGGCAGAAACGGTAAAGTCTCTGGCTCCAAACCTCTGCTCCAACAAAGCGGTTCTGGTCTTTATGCATTTTGATTTGCTTTTGGGTTAGAGAACAGAGCAGATTTTTTTGTGTTGCCGTTTTCATGAAATGATCTGAAGCCAGAACAGCTGCTGGGTTGGTCGGCGCGTTGCTGGTGGTTTCATGTGTCGTCAACCGCAACAGAAAAGTGGGAGCAAACAGCCGCGATCCAATCAGCACCAGCACCATGCAGAGGCACCGGATCCCCAACCATATGATGCTACACCTGCGCGTGACGCTAAGCTTCACCAACAGCTGAATCTACGACGGACTTTAAAGTAAAAGCTGCTTCTATTACCAGCTAAGATCTAAACACTCTCATACATGTTTGAAGTCTACATTCTGCCTCACTGGAATTAACGTTTTAGTAGAAAATGAAGCTGGGATTTGTAAACCAACTGATATGTCTTGGCTTTGAAAATAGTAAACAAAAACACTTTAAAGGTTTTGGCCTTTTTTCTCCTTTGATGCATGTTTGGACAATTGGACCTGAACTCGTTTGGGGTCGCAGCCAACTGCAGGTTTTGCTGGGCTCTGTTCTCGGGCTGTTCGCCTGACGGGCCGCAGGCTTAAGGCCTTTGAAGGGGTGAATACCATCTTTTGACAAAGCATGGAGGGAGATGGGGCTGAGAGGGGAAACGAAAAGAACAAGACACTGGAGAAAAAAAAGCACACAGTTCCATTAAAGATACTGTCGTTAGCAAAAGAACGCTCAAACAGAAGAATGACTCCATGGCGGACACCCAAACCAGGTTAGTGAGAAACACCAGGAGGTTCTTCTAAAAATCTGCTGTCTGATGGACTGAGGATTCTTTAAAGCAGGGTTCTCCAAACTAAGGCCCACGGGCCGGATCCGGCCCTCCTCCACATTTGGCTCGCCCCCCAAAACTGTTTTTTTCCTGACATTTTTCCAGTTTTTTAGGGTAACTTGGCATTTAGCTAATATCTCAGTTGCATGCTAGCTGTTTTTGCTAATTTCAGCTTTTTCTGTTTTTTAGGCTAATTTGGAGTTTAGCTAGTATTTTACTTTTATGCTAGCTGTTTTGGCTAAATTAGACATTTTTTAAGGTTTTTAGGCAAATTTGGCATTAAGCTAATAATCAAGCTACATGCTAGCTGTTTTGTATAATTTAGGCTTTTTTTGTTTTTTAGGCTAATTTGGAGTTTAGTTAATATTTTAGTTTAACGCTTGCTGTTTTGGCTAAATCAGACATTTTTCCAGGTTTTTAGGCTAATTTGGCATTAGGCAAATAATTAAGCTACATGCTAGTGGTTTTGGAAAATTTACTCTTTTTCAGTTTTTAGGCTAATTTGGAGTTTAGCTAACATTTTAGCTTTATGCTAACTCTTGTAAATAATTTAGCCTTTTCAGTTTTTTTTAGGCTAATGTGGAGTTAATCATTTTGTTTTATGCTAGCTGTTTTTGCTAAATTAGACATGTTTCCAGGTGTTTTGACTAATTTGCCATTAACCTAATAATTAAGCTACATGCTAGCTGTTTTGGAAAATTTTAGCTTTTTCAAATTTTTTGGATAATTTGGAGTTTAGCTAATATTTTAGCTTTATGCTAACTGGCTAGTTTGGGATTAAGCTAATAATTAAGCTACATGCTAGCTGTTTTGGCTAATTCAGAATTTAATGAAGTTTTTTTTGTTGCTAATATGGCACTTCGCTAATATTTTAGCTAGCTATCAGCTTCAGTGTTTTCAGCTATCAGCTTCGGTGTTTTTGGCTATCAATGTATGCATCGACATCTACAAATCTATTGCATTTAATGCTATATATCTCGTTATTTAAATGTTTAGCTTATTTTTTTTCTGTAAATATTTTGGAAATGACTTATTGAAATTTGGTTATGTGTGGCTTTCTGGAAAATCATAAAATCTTTACGTCTAGGCTGTGATTGTCACACTTTTCCTTTTAGCCTACAAACTGACCCCGGCCCAAGAAAACAGTTATTTGGCCCTCATTAGAAAAATTTTGGGGACCCCTGCTTTAAGGCACTTCTCAGATCTCAGCACACATCACAAATCTGTAGTTGTTCTTTGTTTTCTACTTCAATTTCAAGCCAAATCCCAAAAAAATCCAAAAATCGCCACATATTCTGTGTGCAGAAACCACATGAATGCCCATGCATGAGTTAAAAACTGCAGTTTAGAACTGAAAGAAACTTAATGAGATGAAGAACAGATGATGACTCAAAGAGACAGAAGGAAAAAAAGCAGAGGAGTGGAGACGTTACCGCTCAGCAGTAAACCATCTCGGGTGGAGGTGTGGAGGCTGATGGGAGTGAAGGGTGTATACGATACCTAAGTTGACTGTGAGTTTGACCCGACTTCCATCCAACTCCAGCCGGAGGGTGTCGGCAGAGTCCTGCGAGGTGGTGGCCATGAGGAGGCCGTAAGCCCGCTGGGAGCGGAAGCGCAGAGACACGTCCTCCGCCTCGGTGTGCATGACGTTCGGCATCACCACCTTCATGTACATGCTCCCGTCATAGGAGAGGATAGACGCTTCTGCAAGAGAAAAGTCGGCGACACAAACAGAACAGAAAGCTCAACTCTTTATGGAAACCAACGGAACATTTGGTCCAATTCAGAGTAGAAATAAGTGACACTTTGGGTTTAGGCTCCATGTCTGTGAAACTTATACCTCAAGTTCTCATATATGTTGACTACTACTGTACACGCTGTCTTCATCTGCAGCCATGATGAGGGCGACAAGTCATGGCGAAGACTGTGTTACGAAAAGTATTGGTAGTTCAAGGAGAACGGTACATTCAAGACATGAAATTTGGTGGAGGAGGAATGATGGTGTGGGCTTGTTTTTCAGGAGTTGGACCACAAAGACATGGATGACAGCATCTAGTCACCGAGTCCTGACATGAACCCCATAGAACACTTTTGGGATGAATTAGTGCAGAGACTGAGATCCAGGCCTTCTCCACCAACCCGATCAATGCGCTTTTGGGAGAATGGTCAACATTCCATATGGTGGCGGCATAAGGCTCAAGGGAAATGCAAGACGCACCTTTACTCCCCTCAAGATAGAGCCACTCCTCTCTATGACCCTTCACGCAGAAACCTTCAACACTTTAAACTACACTCCACAGAAGTTAGGTTTGATATTACCTGGATTCTCATTTCACTTTTTTGATCTTCAACTGTAACTCCCTTTCTTGTGGGCTCCTCTTTTGTAAGTCACTTTAGACAAAAACTTCTCTCAAATGACTTTATAGAGAATATTTTTTTATCCCATTTTGTAAAAGAAAATAAATTACTCTTCATAACTCGATGACTCCCCATCCAGCCCTCACCCCGAGCTAAGGAGCCTGCCAGCCTCTGTTATTTTGCAGCTATTGATCAGCCGTGATTATTTTTCCTGTCACAATAACTTAGTTTGATAAATGATCAAATAAAGTGCTGAAGCTTTAAATGTCCTCCAAATGTCCTTTTGTGTGGTTCTCTATAAAAAAGACTGCAGATTTGTGATGAAACCACCACTAGGGGGAGACACAATCCACTTGTTTCCCTATCATGGTCCTCAGAACACCCCACCCCAAGCTGCATGATTGTTTTTCTAGCTCCTCCAGTTTTTAAAAGTCTGTGTCTTTGTGAGGCAGAGAGATTGGTGGATCAGGTAAATGGAGCCAGAACTGGAGAAAATAAGCAGTTGTAGAAGGATGGACTTACAAATAAAAGCCATAATCCAACCTAATGTTTTTATCTCAAATTTGGGAGGAAAATAAGGAACTATCATTCAACTTATTTGAAGGTTTTTAAGTTTAAAGTCTTGGAAATGAAACTACTCCAACTTCTAAACTGGTTTCCAACATTTAAACATGTAAAAAAACTCCTTAATTGCAAAAGTGCTTCAAATTGTCACCATCATATTCAGATAGATGCATAATCAGAAAATTAAAACTCAAATTGAACCCATTTTTTGTGGACTTTTTGTGTAATTTCGTCTGCAGCACAAAAAGTTGAAGTCGCGTGTGTGTGTGTGTTAACAATTGTGTTCGCATGTCAGTTTTTTGAGTGTGTGTTTGTGGAATCCGGAGGCTCTGCGCTGATGTCTAATTGACAAGGTGTCACAGTGCAGGAGCGCTGTAATGAACACAGTTTAAGCTCTTATTACAGCTCTGATTTGGCTGTCACATTAACTCTAACATGTCATATTTCTTAGATGCAGCTGCGCCTGTGTGGTGACCCGCATGTCAGCGAGCCCAGGAGACTCACAACTGACCTACTTCATTGTCAAATAACTAATAGAAGAGTATCAACAGAGAAGAAATTCATTGGTATGAAACACAGAAAAAATAGTTATCCATAGAGTTGTCATCGTCGTTCTACTGTCTGCTTTTATTTGAAGAAATTCCTTTGTGTCTTAAAATGGCCGAGACATAACTCCACTCTCCTGTCTTGCTTTATATGCACACATCTATATATATGCAAATGGCTCCCTGACTCCATCTGCACTGCTGCTGCTGGTTCCCAGCTCTGCTCACACGCGCTAAACCAGCTGACACTCCGCCGCCGTTATCACAGCAAATCAGCTCTACATCATCCAACTGGACGACTCCCGTCCAGGAATCTAAACAGAAACACGTTCTGAGCTTCTCTGGAACAGAAACACAAACAGCACAGAGGATGAGTTTTTTTATCTAGACAATACGAACTGAAATATTTGTTTTCCGATTGAAGATTTCCAAACCAAATATGTTTGTTCCTGAGGAGTTGAATCTGGTGGCATATTCGCTTTAATTTAGCTTACCTGATAAATTAACCATTTAACCCTGACTTGTAATTAGTTCAGTCATTAAACAATGAGAAGGTTAAAACGTTTATCAGTGTTGTGTCCAAACTAAGCAGAAAAATTACCAAACAAATAAATAGCCATTGCAGATAATAGGTACAAGACAAAATGAATGTCCAAGATTGACGTTTTTGTTGTCTTTTTGCTTTTCCGTAGATTTACTCTTGAAAATATAACTGCATGTGTTTGCATGGAGGCATAAAGTATCCAGATAGGAGAACGTTAATATAGTTTAAGCTTTGAGTTTCATCTATTATATTTTATAAGGAAAATTGCAATAATTAGAAATGTTCTCAATGAATTACACTTGAATGCACTTATTTCTGCAAATGACAGATTTCTATTCTGTTTACCTTTCTTTTACATCTATTATGATAAATAAATATGTTATTACACTTCGTTCAGAGATAACCCAGATAGGACAGAGAATGAGGAGAAGAGTTAAGCAGACAGTAAACAGAAGGCGAGTCCAATGAGGAAGACAACAACAGGCAGGATCCCAACAGACGTCAGTGATACAGGGCTACAGCAGCTGAAACATCACTGCTTTTCATCAAGGATACATGGCAGCATTTCAGTTCAGTTTCAATGTTAAGTCAATGTAAAGGGGGAATCTGAGGTCTAAGGAGCGGACTCGTCAACTCAGCTTTGCACATGTGACCTTTTCAGTGACTCAATCAGTGGGTAGTAAATAAGTCCAGTATGGTCGCTCAATGCAGGGATTTTCATCCTGAACTTCCATAATTTTCTTAACCTGCTGGGGCTGCGGGGTTGCCGGAAACTGTACGGCAAAGCGCAATATACCCTGGACAGGTCGCCAGGCTGTCACAAAGCCGATCGAGATGGAGCGATCAAGCCGTAGCTAGCTGCTCAGAGGACAGCGTAACGAGTTAGCAAGCTCTGTTGCCCAGGATCTGGTAGAGCTAGCGAGGTCTGCTGCTCAGTCTGCCAGTCGTTGGGCAGCGGAGCTCGTTATACTGGTCTGCCAGCGGTCTGATGGTCGGCAGGCACTTCATGGGCTTATGATGTTCTTCTTATTTTCATCAAGACAATAATCAAAAGATCCTCCAGTTTAGGGTTAATGCTCAAACTGGGCCACAGACAGACGAAAGTAACATTTAACCCCTAAGGACCAGGCGTCCACATACATGGACATCACATTTTCAGTTATATTTCCACAGCACTCATTCTGCTTAACTGGGACGCTGTGACTTCAAGTTAAGATGGTTAGTCCAAAAACGACTCGGGTCCTAAAAGGTTAAAACGATCATCAGGAGTGAAGTACACCGCACCAGGAGAGACTCTGAATGATCTGGTGAACCCAGCTGCCGCCACTGTAGACCTCTACAAAACGTATAAACTCAAGCTACTCGCTCAACATCATCCATGTCTTCCATGATGTTGCAACAAATGAAGTCCAGAAAAATGTTGGCGGTTGCTCCAACACGCAGCGTCAAGGCGTGCAGCAGGAAATTTGATATGCCACACAATGCTAGCGGATTTAACCCCTTGAGTACCCAAAAAAGAAAATGAATCAACAAAAAGTTGTTTTGTTTTTTTTCTACTTTTGGCTGCTCATTTCCCCTAAAAGGACATCAAAGGTAAAAAAAAAAAAAAGAAGTGAATTTTTTTTTTGTTTTTTTTTTTAGACACGCAGGAGTTCTGTAAAAGTTACTATCTGGTGCGCACCAGTTCCTACAGTTCCTATCCAGACATTTTTTTAACTTCAATTTTTAGAAATAAAAATTCTTATTTAGTAACTGGTGTGCACCAGGTAGTAACCGATTTTTTATTTTATTTTTTTCTAAAAATGAAAGTGAAAAAAAATCTTTTTTCTAGTTACTATCTAGTAGAAACCAGAAAAAAATATATATTTTTACTTTAATTTTGAGGAATTTTTACTTCAAATATTTTTTTTCTTTATTGTCCCTGTAGGGCCTCCGTACCTTAGGAAGCAATACACACAATCAAAATGTTTAAAAACATGTTTTCTGAATGTGCCCCACCATTTGGTTGAGCTGGCAGTTAAAGGGTTTTAATATGTGGATTAAATCTATACACACAGATTTGATATCTTCCTTCATGTTGTGTTTTGTTTCTTTTTTTCTGCTAGAATACAACTCCTACTGATTTACTCTCATCAGGTCTGAACTTCGTTCTCCCCTTAAGCCATTTTAAAACATTACGGAGAAAGAACTGGAGCTCTAATGTAACTCTAACTACTTCATAATAATAATAATAATAATAATGAAAGAACTAAGAGGTACAATTATTACGTGTATAAACAGCCCTGCTTCAAAAGTGAGCCTTCCTGCTGTCATTTTTAAGTGGATCCATCTATACCCTGTAAATCAAGGTAATTAGACCTACTGGAGAACGGCTTCATATCTCAAGTAAGTGAGATGTATTTTTCCATTTGAGCGCCAATATATCCTCGGCTCCATTACTGAAGGCGTTAAGTCCCAGGGCTGCGGTTCTTTATTTCTCTGGACAAATTGGCTGAAGTCAGAGCAAAGACAAACGGCAGGTGAGGCCGTGCACGAAAACAACTGCTGGGCAAAATGCACAGCTGCCAAGATATAAAAGCTGCCATCAAGCACACACGTCTGCCGCCTCTTCATCACACGGCAATGACCGATTCTCCAAAGGGAAGGATCGTGTCGTGAAAGTTAGCAAAGCCAACTTTGACTGAAACCCAGTTTTAGTTCCATTTAAACCCCGTCTATGATGATTTATGTCTCGTGGTCCAGATGTGCTTCTCTGTACTTTCATTTATGCTCATCAACATGAATATACACGTTCATCAATGATGTGTTTTGAAATTTTTCATAGTCACATCTCAAAGTCTCAAAATTGTATATTTTCCACAGCAACAACAGACGATTTTTTTAAAGACAGTTTTGCTTTAATAGAGAACAATGTGAAAACAAATAAGGCAAAAAAAATGGTGATTATTTAGAAAATATTTTAAATCTCTCCTAAAATGACAGGTCAATCAGATTAATCTGCAGATTCACTTTTCCACATCAGAGAAGAAAACAGTTTGGGGACCCTTGGTGTTAGTCTACATTTCCATGACAACCACTCTCTCCAATCAGTAGTGAGCATATTATAAGGCCACGCCCCTTTCATTTAATGGTTGTTTTGACAAAATTAATGACTTAGTAACAGCTGATTATGGAGCTCTATGGGATTTCAGCTTTTTGGGACCATGCGATACTTAATATTTGGGGCACGAGGGGCGAGGGGTCAGTCCAGTTCTCATTCACAGACAGTAAACTGAATAATATTTTTTTTTTTTAATGTTTCATTAATTAATTAAGGTTCCTCAATATTTGTGAATGTATACATTTGTCTATATCTATGAATTTCAAACACAAATGCAGAGAACCGTTATTGTATTGTAGTTTTGTTTTCTTGTTTTTTAAAAAAACTTGTAGAAATTTGTTACGTCGGGTTTATCGGGTCAACTTTTCACTTAACCTTTTAGCCCATCTCTCTTTTACATATGAACCTGTAAACACTCCATCTGAAGGCATACAGGCACCTATAAAGAAGTGCACATCTTACAATATCTTGGTACTCTAGACAATCTGAGAGATACAGTTAAAGTAAATTTTACTAGATCTATGTGTTTAGCTTTAGCTTCAAAAAGTAAAAGATGGGGAACATAGAACCTAACTTTCATTTCTTGAAGCACTGATGCATTTTTAGTTTTAGACATTTCACAGAAATGTAAGACTTAAACATGAGTGTCAGGTAGATCCAAAACTAGCGAGTGAATACTTCAGGTACTTGGAAGGGATTAAAAAAAGCTGTTAACCCCGGAGGGAGCGTGTGCGAGGAGTTCAGCTGTAAAATCAGATGGTGGTGACATGATAAAGGGAAGCAGAGACGTTCTTTTTACTATAGGTGAAATTAGGCTGGGATAGATATATACTTTTTGACTCATTCTTTGAAGTTATCGATTACCAAAACCTTAAACTTTTGAACATAACTTCAAAAAATGAAAACTATTTTAAAAGTTAAAACTAAACCTTTAAGTTGTGAATTTAGGATTCAAATGAAAAAATATGTGTTTGTAGTTTTAACAGTCAGTTTACCTCTTTCACAGGTGCGTGACCAGTAGCCAGTGCCTGTACAGTCGCAGATGAATCGATTCCAGCCTTCTTTGCAGAGACCACGGTTCTTGCACGGGTAACTCTCGCACTGCTTGCCTGTTTGTTTGTTACACGAGGGCTTGATGCCGGCGCCATTTTGGGCCTCTGCAATCTGACGGATGTCTTTGCTTCGCCCGTCGATGAAGAGGTCGCGGACGCAGCCCACGTAGCCGTAGTTGAGCATTGCAGTCCACAGCTCGGTGGGGAGGATGAGTTTGGTGCGGTCGGTTGGAAGCCCTCCTAAGTACATGTCCCCCTCCAGGTCTAGGATCTCACTCTCACCACTGGCTGTGAACGGGGTTCTTCTGCTGTTCACAGAGATGGTGCCTAAGACGAAAAAAACCAGAAGGAAATGAAACCATTTGTAAAGTTATGTATGGCTATGACCACGATCTATCACAGAGCAGTAAACCTTGTTTAGTTAATGCTTGCTTGTAAGTTTGAAACTGGGCTTGTCCTGTATAGCACATCGTCTTCATTTGATGTGTTCAGTACGTAATTTCAAAAAGTGAATATGAAATAACTTGCGGCGTTCCCCAGGGTTCTGTACTTGGTCCTATTTTATTCATTTTAAATATGATTCCTCTTGGGAAACTTCTTAATCAATTCGGCCAGATTTCTTATCATTTCTATGCGGATGATATCCAGCTCTATTGTTCTTTCCCGGAAAATGATTACTACAAACTACAAAACCTGTTGGATTGTGTGACATGTATTAAAACATGGCTGTGTAATAATTGGTTACTCTAGAAAACCCAGAAAATGTATACGTTTATTTTTGCCCCAGAAAACAAAATTCCTTCCATTAGACAACACCTTAGGTGTCTGAGCTCTTCTGTCCAGTCAAGTCTCAGAAATCTTGGGGTGTTGTTTGATAAGTCCATGTCTCTGGAAGGCCCCTCAAAACAGATGATAAAAACTCTTTTTAGTATCAAAGAAATAAGGCAAAATTAAGTAGTATTTTGTCTCGATCTGGCCTAGAAACTATTATTCACGCTTTTATTTCTTCTCGTTTAGATTACTATAATTCTCGTTTTACCTGTTTTAACAAACCGTCTTCACTCGACCAAAACTCTACAGCAAGGCTTTTAACAGGAACCAGTAAACGGACGCATATCACTCCACTACTGTCTGCTTTACATGCTCCTTTAGTAAAGCACTTTGTGATTTTTATTTGAAAAGTGCTCTAGAAATAAACATATTCTCTTCTATTCATAGACATTATTAGTAATTCATTGATTATTAATCAAATTACAGGCTTTTGGTCATTGGAGAGTTTCTGTTTAATTTGTGTTTTATTATGTACTTCATTTTTTTTTCCAAAGTTATGTGTTTTTGTGAAGAAAACACTGTTTTTAGAGCTATTTCATCAATTTTACTGACCTGAGCGTCCATCCCTTTGAATGTCCACATGATACCAGATACCGTCGTTCACTTTTGTCTGCGTGGCCTTCACCTTGATGGTCCCTGAGCCCATGTCTAAAAGCAGGTACAGGCTGCCATCCAAAAGCTCCACAGCAAAGAAGTCCACCTGGATAAGAGAAGAACAAAAGATGCATCAAAATGAAACGTATCCTTTGTTACAAACAGAAAATGACAGTGCGTGAGCGAACCTTGGTGTTCTTCTGGCTGCGGGCCGCATCTTTGCGCTCCTGTGGTTTCCCGTGGGTGAAGAGGATGAGTCCGTTTGGCTCAGTTGTGCGGAAATCAAAAGAAATGGATCCCATCCGCTTGGTGTTCCACTTGGGGAGACTGATGTAGGCCTCTGGTGTCTCAAATGAGATAGGATCTAGCGTGGCCACGTTCTCACACTTGTAGGACACCTCACCCTGGATTTTCATTTTCTGGTCCAGAAGTCGAGCCATTCGGGACAACTCGAGTCGGATGTCATTGTTCTTATACACCACCTGTGGTAAGAAAAAAATAACTCAACTTATTTTACTGTTTAGACAAAGATATCAAGTCACAACTATTGATTGTTCTGGTCAGGTGAACTGGACTTGGCATTCCAAACAGGAAGTTACTACTGTACCTTTCAATGCTTTCAAAGATGGCTCCAAGGACCCCAAATCCCACCGTCTTCTAGATTATTTTAGATCTTAGTCATTATATTTGTCTGAACAACCAGGTCTCTAACTACCATCAGCATCTAGACTCTGGTTTATTCATGGTTTAATTTTAAGCCATGCAAGATGCCGTTGGTCCAGGGCCGAACCGCCAACAATTATGGACTTACACATTTTTTTGAACACAAATGAATTTTTGCTCCCATTCATAACATCTGTCCTTAATAAAATCCACTCTCACACCAATAATTATTCACATAAATTCTGTTTTTGTGTTTTATTGACATCTACCTTCAACACCACTGTGGTATCTCGAATCTGAGATGATGTTAGAATTTTAAGGTAAGTTAGAGGCCGGCAGAGGGCAGGTAGGTTCATGGAGTTAGGTGTTATGGGTTGGCGAAGAAGAAGCCAGACAAGAAAGAGTGTCAGGACATTCCGAGAAACTGTTGAATGAAAAAAACTGTTGCACCCGAGTCACTGTTTGGACATTCGTTGATCTCAAGATGCAACAATCACAGTCTTTGTTATTTTCATTAACCTTTAGAATTTCTATTTTCTCTGTGGAAAAATTGTGATTACTAAGTAAAAATCTTGTGGAAAGCAATAAATTATCCATTTTCTGTGTCTCAATCGTTTTAAGAGCACTGGGGGTAAAAATGTGAACACCGATTTACTTCTGCCATTCACGCTGATGAAGACATTTCCTGTAATAATTCATTTGGTGTGTTTTTCTTTGTAGTAGTTTCTGCTGAGCCTAATAAATCTATGCAGGAATTCCTGAATTTTGGACTTATAATTACAAATCTAGCAGCAGAATTATCTTTTGTTACAGTGCTTTAAAACAAAAAAGATGAAAGAAAAAACAAAAATATACAAGAATGAAACTGCAAGTAGAACTGCATAAATTCATCTTTTGTCTGCAATAGAGTGAATCAACCACCAGGAGAAAAACGAGAATTTAGATTTGAAGTCATTGCAGCAAGTCAGACCATTTTTGTCACTTTTAACTGATAGAAACAGATGGTAGTAAGTGAAGTTAAAAAACAAAACAAACAAAAAAAAAACAGGTAATTGTAGAATAGAATAGAAAATAGAATATATTTATTATACTCATAGTCATGGTCAGTTCTCCATTCATACTGTTTCTAAAATAAAATTATAATTCATACCAAAGAGTTTAAGAATAAAGTAAAATAAGTAAAAAGATAAGATAAAAAACATATAAATAATCACAACACAAAAACAACGCCATAAAATAAGTAACAGAAGCAAAATAAAACGAGAGATAAATATATATATATATATATTCACAAAATGTTTTTCATGCTTTACCATTTTAAAATTGATTAAATTCTAATTAAATACTCCATAAAAACAAAAATGCTTCAAACCAGTTGTTAAATATACAAATAAAAGCCTCTGTGAAAAAGAAGCTATTTTCTAAGAAAATGTATTTTTTCTTCCCAAATATTGGTTTGGATTCTGCACCATTAAGGTTTTGGTTCCACAGAATGAATGGTGACCCACATGGATCCAGGTTCCTTCCGGATCAGGAGACCAGCTGGAAAAAGCAACACTTCCTTTTTCCACACAAATGTCCTTCAAGTGATGGAGAGCAAGTGAGTCAGAAACAAATCTTTTATCACAGCAGCTTAAATGTTGTCAGTAACAAAGAGGGGATGGAGTCATGGAGGGGGGTGTGTGTCTAAATTGAAATCTGCTCAAGTGGAAAATTGAAGGCATTTTTTTCTTCCCTCTAATTCTCAGGGCAGAGAAGCCCCTCTGTCTGCATCTGAGCACCAGTGTACACAAACACAGTTTTTTTTATCATAATGTCTCTGCTTCTGCTTCTCCACTCTGAGATGGCTGAGAGAGTAGATTGAGGAGCCAGGCTGAGATTATCGATAATCCACCAGCAGATCTGACAGTAAATCAACTCATCCCTGGAGGTGCAAGGAGACTGAAAACACTTTCTTCTTGCCTCTCCTTTTCCTGTTTCCTCTCCTATCATACATCCTATTTCTGGAATCTTTGACTGTCTCTTTTTGCATGAATACTGGTGATATTTTGCTTTTAAACGCAGTAAAAGAATTCACTAAATTTACGTTGATTTGATCTGAATCAGCTAACATTAATTTTAGATAAATATTTGGAAAAATACAAAAATAAGACAATTATAATTAATAATGAAGAAATTGAAGGAGTGTCTAAAATAGCATTTTTGGTGTGATAACTGATGAAAATTTGAAACAAAAATGAAATAAATTCCAAACTAATATCACAAAGTTAAACAATGTTTTAAATAAGTCATTAATTTATATCATTCCTTCATCCTTCCATACTTAAACTCTTGTGTTGAGGTGTTGGAAAACATACAAAGTAACAGTAAACTCCACGGATCGTCTTCTTTAAAAAATAAAATATTATGAAATTGTGATGATTTTAAAATGATTGAAATCATTTTCAAATGAGCAAAAAATATCTGAAGATTTTTCCATTTAAGACATAATCAATCCAGACTGATAGGATCAAACCCGTTAATGAAAGCGGCGGTGATAACAAATTCTAAGATTCACTGTTTCTCCACAATATGGGTTCAGATATGGAATAACTGCAGGGAAAACTTTAAAAATTGTTACTCCATAAAAAAAAATAAAAAACAGAATTAAAAGGTAATATAATAATTAGATATAAAGGAAGTCAAGAAGACTCATTGATATGTACGTTTTTATATAAAAAAAAACTTTTCACCTTAAATTATTGTTTTTGATATTTTCTTATTTTTTCATATCAAAATGAAGTTTAAAAAAGTCAAGTTATTGTAACAAAATAATATAAAAACATCACTTTTGCTTGATGTCATGCTCCAAAAATCACCTCAGATCTTCTTTAAAAAAAAATGAATTTTTTTTTTTTTTTTAATTCTAAATTATATTTGAACAAGAACAACAGCAAAACAAAAAATGCAAGTTATCTTACATTCAATCACAAAAGTAATAAGAACATTTTTAATATTTAAAAAAGAAAGAAAAGTCTAAAAAACTTGCTTGAGTCATTAAATCATGGAAGTGACTATTCACATGGAATTAGGACAGGGTTAGGAGTGAAGGGTGTTTGGACAATACCCCACATCAGAGGGCAGGATAGTGTAAGGGTTAAAATATGTGCAGGCGATCCGCAACGTGTGTGTTCAACGTGAATTTCCATCAGTTTTGGTGTTTGGCTGCACCTAAATACATGTGAAGAACATCAGCCATGAATCATGGGTTCATCTGTGCAGCTCTTGACTAGCAGAAAGTTTAAAAGATATCGCTTTGGTTTTCATTAAAATTAAGAGAAATTGTGCCAAACATAGTTCAGAAACTCTAAAAACAACAAAACATTTTTGACATTCTGTTAAAAAAAAAACAAGCGCAAGAATAGATTACGACCTTATTTCTTATTTTTTTTGTCAGGGCCGTGGCCAAATGCGTCCAAATATCTTCCAGCCCACAAGCTTGTGTCAATAAATCGAGAATATGCACCTTATAAAAATGAAGATTTCTTGATTGTTCTTACGTCCCCAATGGGCAGACATGCGTCAAGTCCAGGGGAAAATGAAAAAAGGGGACAATAACATAAAAACTGGACACCGAGTAAAAAAATAAAAGAATGCAGTTTATTAAATAAATTAAATCCTGTGTCCCGAAGGAAAGAACTAAATGAAATATCTAGCGCGCTGGTTCAAACGAAAAGACAAACAAAAAGGGAATTAGAACCTTGGCCAAACATAAAATAAGAGACTGTCGACCGTCGGAGTCAGCAGCTAACAAATAAACAAAGCTTGCAAACCAAAACTACAAAGGTCCAACCCCATACTAAAATAACAAAACCCAGCAGCGTAACACTCCTGAGGACAAAGACGAGAAAACCATAGCAAACCAGTTCAAGCAAACCTACTTCTCAAACCCAGCAGCCTCGCTGCCTCCTTGCCTCCTTTCCTCCGTGCCTCTTGCCTCCTGCCTCTTTCTTCCTGCCTCCTGCCTCCTGTCTCCTGCCTCTTGCCTCTTGCCTCCTGCCTCCTGCCTCTTTCCTCCTGCCTCCTGTCTCCTGCCTCCTTCCTCCTGGCTCTTGCCTCCTGCCTCTTGCCTCCTGCCTCTTTCTTCCTGCCTCCTGTCTCCTGCCTCCTGCCTCTTGCCTCTTGCCTCCTGTCTCCTGCCTCCTGTCTCCTGCCTCTTGTCTCTTGCCTCCTGCCTCTTGCCTCCTGCCTCCTGCCTCTTTCCTCTTGCCTCCTGTCTCCTGCCTCCTTCCTCCTGCCTCTTGCCTCCTGCCTCTTGCCTCCTGCCTTATGCCTCTTGCCTCCTGCCTTTTGCCTCTTGCCTCCTGTCACCTGCCTCTTGTCTCCTCCCTCCTGCCTCTTGCCTCCTGCCTCCTGCCTCTTGCCTCTTTCTTCCTGCCTCTTGTCTCCTCCCTCCTGCCTCTTTCCTCCTGCCTCCTGCCTCTTGCCTCTTTCTTCCTGCCTCTTGTCTCCTCCCTCCTGCCTCTTTCCTCCTGCCTCCTGCCTCCTGCCTTCTGCCTCTTGCCTCCTGCTCCCCGCCTGCCTGTGTGTGGTCTCCTCTGTCTTAAATAGCCAGCATTTGCCAATCAAGGAACATTGCCCACACCTGCCAGGTGAGCAGACTGACAGAACGGAAAAAGGTTCAGCAGCAGGATGTTAAATTGTGATATATCATTAGCCAATGTAAACCTGTAATAACAACGCGCGGTTGTATGACCTTCAGAGCCTTAAAGACTAAACCAGAGAAAACAGATTCCTTTGTTTACTTCTGATGAGAATCTGTTTTCTAAAAATGGGAAATACCCGGAACATCACGCTGACACTGTCCAGCTACTGTACACATCTGTTTCAGCCGCACTTCTGCTGACAGAGACGCCATAAATGGCGTGTTTGGAGAGGAGGGGCAGAAATGAAGGGCACAGCTGACAATTTGACAAGTCACTTTCAGCTTCCTCCACCTCCCAACAATTAAAGCAGAAAGGCTTTCAATGAGCAAAAGGAGCTTTATCAGTGTGCCGCAGATGGCAGGTTAACATGAGAATGAAGCACGAGAGGAAAGTGATAGGAAGACCCGATGTGAGCACACACACGCACATGCAAACGCAGGAGCGGCCGTGCACAGATGGAGGCTTGTGAAGACCTGGGCAGCTGAGGTGAGGGAAAATCCATCACTGCATTATCTCCTCCAGCAGGCCTCAATGACACACATCATTACACACTCACACACGCTTATCTGTGCATGAGAAGCAGCACTGAAACATTACATGTCTGAGGCCTGAAATCAGCCCCTTAGATTTCCACCAAACGAAAAAAAAAAAAAAAATCTCCCAGATCAGTCCTGATGAAAATCCAGGCTTTATGCCACACATGAAAATGTGCCCCACAATGCAATTGTGTTGAAGTGAAACCCACTCCCACTCCTGGACGTCTGTCTTTGTCTGCTGACAAAGTTTGCAGCATAAAAATCTGCAAATCCATGTAATCCCCATGTAGACACACCTGCAGCCACATCTCCTGAACATGCTGCTCTGCTAGTATTAGTGGTCACATGGTGTCGACACGAGACACCTAAAAAAAAAAAAATACTTCTGCAGTGTATGCTCTGATCCACAGGATGGCAGTGTTCCCTTTATGGACTAAAACTCTCCTCCTTAAGTGTGTCTGGAGGAAGGAGGAGGATGATGATGCTCCAAGATCAGTGAGGAAAACAGATCCAAACTACAAAACATCTATTAATGGAGGTAAATCTGAACATCAGAAGAAGGACTTGAAGCAGAAACTAGAGGAAAAGAAAGAGGTTTTCTTCTGAAAAACATGATTTTAGCACAAATTGTCACAAAATCCTGATCGCTGAGGAAACCAATCAATTCAAAAGACTAAATTTTATGCAACAAAAGTCTCTTGGATGAGGGGAATCTGCTTTTCAGGACGGTCACGCTCACTGTAAAAGTGATGAAGGGATTTTAAATCAAACTAGAACATTTGCATCACCTGTGATAATGCTAGTGTGAATGCTTTCTCCTGAATGTGGTAGATAAAGATTGTTTGGCAAGTTAAGAAATTACTAAAACCATTCGCTGAAAGTGCTAAAATTATGTGCATGAGACCCACAAATTTAAACTTAACCTAACATTAGCCCCAAAAAACCTTAGCAGATGGAAAATTATCTAAAAATGCTAACGTGTTACTAGAATATTAGCTTGACTCCAAATTAGCCCAAGAAAATCTTAGTAGATATTTATTTATTTATATATTTTATTTTTTGTAAATGTTTGGACTTTTTAGTGACATTTCTGCTTTTTGGTGTGATGCTGCTCACGTATTAGAAGCTCTTTGTTCTGACCGTTTCAGGTTTAATAGATGTAAAAAGCAGCGGCTAAATTGGTAAAAATGTGTTATAATTAAGAAGCTCAGATTTGTCTCTGCTAAAAGGCTTTTTAACCATCATCCAGAACACTAAAACACTAAAGCTTCTGCTGAATTGCACATATATTTTTTACAGTAACTATTGTTGTCTGTACTATCTAATGTATGGGGACTCATCAACACACTGAAGTAACACAAGGAAATGTTCCACAAATGTGCCAAAAAAATCCTTTAAATCCACTTTATATTTTATTACTGTGCACTGAAGTAAAAGACAACCCATTAACATAAAAGCTGCAGTTTTTTCTTCTTTTTTTGTCATTTTACATTTCATTCATTCATTATTTGCTATTAAACGTAACTTTTCTCAATCAAACCTTT
>NC_050533.1:3255864-3297242 GCF_002922805.2 Oryzias melastigma | reverse complement strand
AGATTTTGGTAATTTATGTTTTTTGTTTGTTTGTTCACATGATAAAAATCACTTTCTAGACAGACAAATATCTTATTTCTTCTTTCCGTTATACTAATATTTAAAAATAAAGTGTTCAGTGCACTTTCCTGAACAAAGCTCCATTTTAGTCAAAAAGTTCTCGATGATCAAATATGGTTTTTAAACTTATAACAACTAGAAAAGTTGCATTAGCTATGATAATGCTAGTGTGACTGCTTTTTTGCTGAAAATGGTGACACAACTGACTTTAAATGCTGAAGGGATTTGCTGAAAATGCTAAAGCTATTTGCAAAATGCTAAATGTGCTATAAGACTGGAAATTATATTAAAAAAAACAATACATTTCTGAAAAAAAATTGTAATAAAATTGCTTAAAAATTCTTAATATGTGCCAATTTTGCAAAAATATTTAGTATGTTTCTTAAATATGAGATAAACTCCAAATTAGCCCAAAACCTTAGATACAAAATTAGCCAAAAAAAGCTAGAACATAGCTTAAAAACTAGCTTAGTAGAATAGCCTAAAATTCCCCATTAAACTAAATTAGCTAAAAACGTTAGCCTGTTGCTAAAATAGAAGATAAACCTAAATTAGCCTAACAAAAACTCAGTAGATGCCAAATTAGCCAAAAGGTTAGCATGTTGCTAAAATATAAGCTTAACTTCAAGTTAGCCTAAAAACAAAACCTCAGTAGGTAACAAATTAGAGAGTTTTTGATCCACAGTTAATGATGGATACTGATAGAACGAGCTGAAAGAGGAGTTTCTCATCAGATGAACCCATCAAAGAGTTCACTGTGATGTTTGGATAAAAGATTTCTATAAAAAGTTAGAAAGTCAGGTCTAAAAAATAGTTTTGTGTTGAGGGTGATAACAGCGGCAGCCATTTTTTTTCTTTTTTTTTTTAGCTGAGCAAAAATAAAGGAAACACAGCAAATAACAAAAAATGTTTCTGCAAATAAAATAAATCTAAAAAAGCTACATTATTTTAGCAGCATTTCTTGTTATTTGAAGCATTTCTTTTTATTTGCAATTTATTTCTTTGTTTACAAAGTTATTTGGCTCTCGTAGAAGATAAACTTTGCTCCACGTTTCTATGGTAACACATGAAACAGAGTTGGCCTGGAGTGTGATGTAAGACGTAAAGCACACTTAAAATAATCATTTACACATTACGTAAAAAATCTGTATAAAATGCTCCATCTCTTTTGGAAGGTGAGTTAACCTCTTGGTCTTATTTCTAAATCTCTGCTGACTTCATGGAGTCTTTGGTTAAACCGTTTGACACACTGAAGTGTGTCAAATCCGCGTCTGCATCCTTTCCTCCGTGAGCGCTGGAGACGCGGAGATGTTGGGTCACCATCGAGCCGCCATCGCCGATGCTCCCGCTTCTGCTTTCTGTCCATGTCCGGCCCGTGAACTCCTCCTTTGTGTTTCTTTGTTGGCTCCTGTGTTCGGGCGCAGTCAGGAGCCTCCATGCAAGTGGCTGATGGAGGTATGATGGCAACGACAATTACAGCAATTATGTGTTATTGTAGGCCATTATGTATTTTGTAGGTTTTGAGATGTAGGCTTTCTTTGTAATTGCTGGTTATGAAAGGCAGAATAATCACGGCCAGCCTGCCGAAGGAGCTACCAAGGGCAACCAGTACCTGGTGCCATGGTAACAAAACATTTATCCCTGATGCTGCCTGGAGGATGGTGAGGACGAGAGCATTGGCAGCAGGCAAATTAGTTGTAATGGCAGCAAGCTGAGGGCGAGGAGGTGGCGGCCGGCAGACTGGGGGGGTGCTGCAGATGCGTGGGTGGGAGGGGCTGCCATTAGTGCGAGGGAGGTGAGGGAGCGTGCACGGATGTGTTTGTGATATGTGGTCACAGGGAAGCAGACGGTTTGAATTTTTGACCCCAAAAAACACACAAATACACATTATTGCAGTCATGAAAAATAAATATTCAGATATGAGAAAATGACCGACGATCTGTGAAGGTGGAATTATCGGGATGGAAATGTCTTTATGATCAGACGTCTCTTTGAGGACGCACAAACTTTCAGTAAACCAGTAGGACTGACCTCCTAAAGTGGGAATCTAAGTCTTTTTTTCCACTTTACATCTAACTGGGTTTTCTGGGGTTTTTTTTATGAGTAATATCAAAATAATTCTTGTGTTTTTGAGATAATCGAGTGTTCTCATCATCTGTCTGTTAACCGAACGTTTATCATAAACATTCCACAAACTTTAAGTTAATATTTTTTCGCTAATTGTAATCTAAAGCAGCTCAGTTTGTTTTAGTGCTGCCACAAACAATTGTTTCAATAGTCGACTAATCGGATCATGTGTGAACTGGATGTAAAACACACATCTTAACCATCATTAGCTTTAAACTTGGAGTATATATGCCAACTAAAAGTAAAGTAAAGAGGATAGTTTCTAAAACCTTTAATGAATCATGCAGCAAAAATGAAATCAGATGAAACAAAGGAACAATTTTTTACTAAAGATAAAGTTTTGGACTCCAATATTACTAACAAAAGAGCATTTTTTTTACTGACTGAGTGCTCACAACTGTATTCACTACACTCTGGTTGTTTTCAAAATCCTTCCCTAACTACTAAAAAACTTTATAGTGCAGGACTATACTGTGCAAAGGATTTTAAAGGCAATTCGGACACGATGATCACTATTTTTCTTTCGTTTTTCCAAATGGCGGATATAGAGTCACCGATTTCACGAAGTCAAAATCGAATAAATATATTTCAAGATGCTTATCTATGACTCCATTGTGTTCTGGTGGTGAAAATGTGGATTGTTTATTCAGGAAATACATTTAAACTTGTTGAAAATTGTTTGACCGCATTGCATTGTGGTCTATAATCTAGTGATGAACACTACTTTTTTTAAAGACTTCTGGGAAATTTCTAGTGCACTTGATTTTGGAATTAGTAGATTTGGACAGCACTACAAAATGGGGAATGCACTATATAGTGAGTAGGGATGAATTAGGACATAGTTTCTGACTATAATTCCAAACTGCACAATGATCTGGCTAAAAAACAAAAAAAACAACAACCAATCAACTATTACATTTGTTGTCGACTGTTTTAATAGTTGCGACTAATCGACTAATTGGGGCAGCCCTAGTTTGTTCTGGTGTTGCATTTGGCAAATGACAATATTTTCAAAATAAAAGCTGTTGCATAAACAGGGATCAGAGTTTCTCCTTTAAATTCAAGACAAATTTTATTTAAAAAATGTAAAAAAAAAAAAAAAACTATTTAAGAAATATTCATGAAACTGATTTCTTTTCAACTCTCATCCCTTAATTTTACACTTTGAATTGCTGCAAAATTGTGAACAAAAAAAGAAACTTTAACTTGTCCCAGCCTTTGTATAATGTAATTCATTACTAAAAATGAATCTGTGCAGCAAATTATTGTCACGTATGTGGACCAACACAATACTCTGCATCAGATAATTCTTAGTATTGATTATTTCTTTTGCTACACTAAATTGTTGCAGCAAAGAAAGAGCATTGAATTATGATGAAAACATGACATTTCCTAATCTATTTCCTTTTCCTGTATTCAGGATAAAAACGTTGTTTTTTACCAAGTTTACTTCCATTTCTGCATCTTTAATTTATAATATTTTCTCTGATTTTTCCTGTTTGCAGCTGCTTGTATCAGATAGATGTTTTTCTTACCACCAAAGTGTTGTATCCTGTGGATGAACAGGATCTATCATTTTTCTTTTGAAACAAAATGTTTTTATTCTTTAATATTCTGGAGAATAAAGTGTGATATGTGAGAGAACATTATCAAAATTCTCATGGTTTATTTCAGTTTTTAGCTCCATGAACCATCAGATATTCTGTGATTTTTCCCCCAATCAGGATGACAGATAATGTGATGATTATTCTACTTTAATAATGTTTATATGTGTGTAAGACACTATATAAAAAAGTTTTATCAAGTCTTCCAGACTTGCTTTTGATTTCATCAGGCTCAGCAACATCCTTTGATGTCAAAAGATAAAGAAAATAAATTTCTCGTCTTGGTGATTTTTTTTCTATTTATGTCATTTATTTAATATTTTTTACACATTTCATTTGACGATGATAAGTTTCTATTTTTATTTGGTACTGTCATTTTCTGTTGTGGATTTCTGAATATTTTTTTGGCTAAAAGTATATTTTATTACTTAGTTATATAAATTAGTTTTTAACCCTTTATCTACCCAAAAAAGTATTTTATTCTACTGCTTATTGCCTTGGTATGGAAGCCCTGAAGTGACATCAAAGTAAAAAAATAAATAAAAATGAAGTAAAAAAAAAAAAAATCAAAAACTAATTAGGGGGTCTGTGAAAAAAATTAAGTAACAAAAAAAAATTGGGTTAGTAACTGTTGCACAACTATTACTATAAAGATTTTTTGTTTGTTTTTACTACTTTAATTTTTACCAAAAAAAGTAGTTCTGGTAACTGGTGCACACCAGATAATAACATGTTTTTTTTCCCTAAAAAATGACTTTAAAAATAATGTTCTGGTTACTAATTGATGCACGCCAGTTACTATTTAGAATTTCTTTTTTTTAATTTTAAATTCTGGGTAGTAAGTGGTGCACACCAGATCGTAACTTTTTTTCCTTGTTTTCCTAAAAATGTAAAAATAAATGTTCTGGTTACTAATTAAAGCAAACTAGTTACTACCTGCTGTGCATCCGTTACTAGAAGGAATTCTTTTTTTTTTTTTTTTCCTTATTTGAATTTTTAGGGAAAAAAAAAACTTTTTTCTTCAGTTTCCCTTTAGGGGTTCCATACCTTGGGGAATAAAATACATAATTAATATTTTTAATAACATGTTTTTTAAATGTTTCCCACCATTTGGTTGAGCAGGTAGTTAAATATTTAGGTTTAGATCATCTCTCGTTACTAAACATCATTTTTTATTGTCATTCTTATTCATTTTTTTCATCCAACCCTAACAAAGCAGCAGAAACTATAAAGAAATCTTGTGTTAGACTGATTTCCTGAATAGTGAGCTGCCTCCTCTCCGCTGCTCTTTGTAGTTTTTGGCATAACACAATGTTTGGTGTGAAAAGTCATCTGCTCATTGTCCCTCATTGTTCATTTTGGAGGAGAAGCTGCTCATCACTGTGAAAGCGAGTGGACGTGTGAGTCCGTGCACATGCTTGACGGGCGCGGGTGGTGCAGGGAGCTGCAAACGGGCCCAGCATGCCACAGATCAGGAAGTAGGCCAGAGGGGGATTAAATGACTCCTGCGCCACTTCCTCCATCTCCCTGCAGCCATATGATGCTCCACACTCAGTGTGTGTGTGCGTGCGCACCAGAAAGCCGGGCCCACACGCTCCCCGTGCACTTGACTGGTTCCAGTTAAGTGTTACAACATGACATCATCAGCTGCAGGGAACATTATATCAAAATATATGTGTGTGTTTGTGTTTAGGGCGTCGTGCTGAGCCGACTGTGACATCCTCAACCTTGTTACCAATAATATCCCTTAAAAGCTGCTTTTATAGTCCGCTGAATTGATTTCAGTTTGACGGTTTGAAATAGAAATTCTTTAAAAAATAACTGCTGAGCTGCTATTACTGCCTTTACTGTAAGCTTTATAATCACAAAGGTCACACTAAAGTACTTCTTTGATTGTTTATGATCTAATGCATAAAGTTATTGGTGAGCAAAAACACAAAAGTTGACTTTTAAAGTTGCTTTACGGTGCAGCGCTTTAGTGTTTTAGATCATATTTTTATTTGTAAACCCTAAAAAATATTTGGGTGAAATACATTTAAAAAAATGAAGCTCAGCAACAAACTGGAGGTTTTAGAGTCTCAGAGGATCCAAATAAATCATTAAAAATATTTCAGCTTTGTCTTCACAGGAACAGAATGAGCTTCTAAATGTGGAGAAACAGCAGGAAAAGGAAGTGCAGTGTTACCCAAGACTGACATGTACGGTGGCCCTGAAGTCCAAATCCCATCAACACATCATTCGACACAAAAACATTTTAAAGATCACATCAGAAAATAATAATAATAATAAAAACGCAAAATTACATTTTAAAAAACAAGAAAAATGTCAGAAATCAAAACGTAAAACGGAAAAATATTTTGTAAAAGAATATAAAATATAAAATCCCATAAAATTAAATTAAATGTTAGGAAAGCAAAACACAATGAGAAACCAGAGAAGATAAAATGATATATTCTAGAAAGGCTGCATTAATTATTGATTTGATGCAGAATTTCTGCCCAATAGTTGAGTCAACATACGGTTTCCTGAACTGATATTTAAAAAAAAAACTCCCCAGATCAAATTACAAGATCAGAATTTTATCTTCTAGACTCATCAGGTTATTTTAATCCCATTTCACAAGTTTGACATCAGTTTTAAAGGAGAAAAACATCAAAGAAGAAGAGATTAAAAGTGACTCCGCCCACTGAAGCAGCTTGGATGTGCTGGTTTTTTCAGATTTCATAACCTTTTTTCTTTTGAAAGGATCAATAATGAGGCATGAGGATATCAGCTAAAGCAGTGTAAAAATACAGAGAAAAAAATATATTTCGTAAAAAGAAAATTAAATCTCAGAAAATTAAATTAAATGTTAGAAAATCAAAACACAATTTATATTTCCTCCATTATAAGGAAAAAATGCACCAAGAATGTTGAAACACGATTTTCATTTGAGTGGATCTTAACTTTTGTTGTGAATTTGGACTCTGAAGATTTACTGGTTAAAGTTTTGCAACCAACAGGATTTAATTTGGGAGGTATAATTACCCAGCAGCCTTTGCTCCAGTCTCATGTGACTATGCCCAGTTAGCAAGGCCAAGTGGGCCTCATATGGTTTGAAAGTGGGTAGACAATCTGAGCCCCAATTGGGTTTGTCTGCAGTTTCTGTGGAGGCCTCACTGTGTTTGCCACATTAGCTTAAGTGGGTACTCAGTGGATTGGCTCGCTACGCTAGCCAGCTGTGCGGTGGACAGTGTAGTGTGCTAGTGAGCACTGTTATATCTAGGTAGCGAGTCAGCTAAATCTAGCTAGCAAGCACTGCTGCATCTTGCTAGCGAGCTCCACTGTAGCATGATGGCAAGCTCCTTTGTAGCGAGCGCTGCGGTATTGAGTTAGCGAGCTCTGCTGTATTGAGCTAGCGACGTCCACTGTATTGAGGTAGCATCTCCGCTGTAGCGTGCTACTGAGCTTCACTGTAGCATAATAATGAGCTCCATTGTAGCGAGCTCCGCTGTATCGAGTTAGCATCTCCGCTGTAGCGTGCTAGTGAGCTCCGTTGTATCGAGCTAGCAAGCTTCGCTATAGCGTGCTACTGAGCTTTACTGTAGCATAATAGCAAGCTCCATTGTAGTGAGCTCCATTGTATCGAGTTAGCGAGCTCGGCTGTATCAAGTTAGCATCTCCACTGTAGCGTGCTAGTGAGCTCCATTGTATCAAGCTAGCGAGCTCCGTTGTATTGAGCTAGCAAGCTCCACTGTATCAAGCTAATGAGCTCTGTTGCATCGAGCAAGTGAGCTCTACTGTATCGAGTTAGCAAGCTCCGCTATAGCGTGCTAGTGAGCTTCACTGTAGCATAACAGCAAGCTCCATTGTAGCGAGCTCCACTGTATCAAGTTAGCGTCTCCGCTGTAGCGTGCTAGTGAGCTCCGTTGTATTGAGCTAGCAAGCTCCACTGTATCAATCTAATGAGCTCTGTTGCATCGAGCAAGTGAGCGCTACTGTATCGAGCTAGCGAGCTCCACTGTATTGAGTTAGCATCTCCACTGTAGTGTGCTAGCGAGCTCCGCTGTATCAAGCTAGCGAGCTCCGTTTTATTGAGCTAGCAAGCTCCACTGTATCAAGTTAACGAGCTCTGTTGCATCGAGCAAGTGAGCGCTACTGTATCGAGTTAGCGAGCTCCGCTATAGTGTCCTAGCGAGCTCCACTGTAGCATGATAGCAAGCTCCATTGTAGCGAGCTCCGTTGTATCGAGCTAACGAGCTCCGCTGTATCGAGCTAGCAAGCTCTGCCATAGCGAGCTAGCGATCTACCCACTAAGTGCTTCACCTAAGTCAATGTGGGCAAACACAGGTTTGGCCACCACAAAAACTGCTGACAAACCCAATCGTGGCTCGCATTTTCTGCCCACTTTTAAACCATATGGGGTCCACTTGGCCCTGCTGGCTGGGTGTTGATGCTCTTTAAAAACATCAGTTTATCTAAGGTATGAATGTGAAATGTGGAAAAAGTGTCTACAAAAACAGACTAACTGACCGTATGCTTGTATAAAAAACAACTTAAAAAAATGAAACAATCCCCTTGTGGTTACTTTGTGAACTGACCTGGCTCCAGCTACTTTATATTTAATTAAAGAATGTTTCCTGCAAAGAATAAACCAGAAACTTAAGGTGAAATAGGAAAATCATACGTTAAAGCAGCATAGTGACTGATTGTCACTTATGCTGAAGAGTCTCTTAGACATTCGGGATGTTATATTGGACACAAGGACATTTTTTCAGCCATTTGATGGAATTTGACCAAAACAAACTGATCTTGTTGTTTATCTCTGTGTTAATCTCTTCTGAATCCAGAAAAAAACTTGAAAAAATATTCTAGATTTTCACTTTAAAGGCAAACTAAAACCTCCCAATTTCTGCAAAAGCATGTTTTTTGTGTCAAACTCAAACAGTGACAACTCCAGGATCCAGCAAACAGAGATTTTGGCGCCTCACCTCCTTCAGACAGCCCATGAAGTTGTTGCTGACGGGAGATCCGGGCAGGTCGGCTGTGCTGGGACTTCCACCCACATAGAAGAAGTCGTCTGAGCCCAGCATGGTGTAGTCTTCCTGGGTGTAGCCGGTGGTGGTGAGGATCCCGTCCACTGATATCGTCACCTGGTGATGACAAGTGAACACAATGTAAGAGAGTTTAAGAGAGACCTTAAAAGGTTCTGGGCTATTGTTAAAAATGACTGTTATGTTGTTGAGTTAACAATAACAAATTACTACGTGTGTGTGTGATGGCTGTTTTTATGCACATGAATTACAGTAATTTCTCAGAAAAGATGATTTTTTTTCCCCCTTAGCCATTTTTTTTTTGTTAAAAATACTCAGCTAGAAATATATGCTGTGAGTTTTTTATTTCTTTATGCTCAGAATAGAGGAATAAAAAAGGTGAAATTCTGACTAAATTTGAGTTTTTAAAGATTTAGATGATTGTGTGAATTCATGAAAATAAAAGATGACAATGATAAAAGGTGTGAGCACATAAACAATGACTTAAACTCTAGATAAACATGCATTTAACATCAAAACAAACAAATCTATTGCATTTGGATTAAATAATAAAGACATAAAGACATGCATGTTGTTTGCATACTCATGCATAAGCCCTTTTCTGCATGCACATCAAACAGAGATAGAAAAAAAAAACTGAAATGAAACATTTAATAAAGTCTCTTCATTTAAAGTTGTTTTAGGGTGAAGTCAGAAAGAGATAAAGATGTCCACAGCAAAGCAAAAACAAAGAGAAAAACGGTGATATCTACCATACAGTGGAGTTTGTTTACCAAATCATACTGGGTGCCTGTTTGCTGAGCAGGAAGGTGGGATGGATGAGGTATTTATGACATGGAAATGAACAAAAAAACACAATGGATTTGAGCTGAAATGAACAAAAATGCAGAGAAAAAAATAAAAAATGACAAGAATCAAATACAAGCGAGACCAAACTTATTTTAGTTTGTTTTTTCAGTCCTAACTCCCCTTTCTTTTAGCACCACAAGTCAATGCTTTTGTCTGCTGTAACTTTATATAATCATGGAACATAAATTAAGTATTTTGATCTATCATTAAACCTTGAAGCTTAAATATGACCATGGATGATTGTGGAGACCAACATCTACTCAGATTTTTTTTCCGTGATAAAAATCTAGCATATAGTGCACATGTGTCAAAATCAAGGCCCGGGGGCCGGATCCGGCCCTCCAAATCATTTTATGTTATTTCTATAAGCAGCCCAATTTTATCTTGCTAACATGTTGAAGCAACTAATTTTTATAATTTTGACTAAATATATTTTTACAGAGAGTCAAATATTGAAAGTTATTTAAAGTTTATCTACTCTTGAATGATTTTTCTGTCTGTTTTACTCATATTTATGGTAAAAATGTTGCTTTTCAAAAGTTTTTACAGTTTAGTTTTAATGAGTTCGATAAATGTTTATCCTTTTCGGCCCGTGACCTAAGGCGTGTTTTGGATTTTGGCCTCCTGTGCAACTGAGTTTGACACCCCTCATATCGTGTATCGGACTGGAAAAGTGTCTTGGTCCGGTTCACTTAAATTGATCCGGACTGAGTCTTGAACCTTGTGTTTGGTCAGTATTCAGACTGCCTGTCAATTGGAGATTTCTCTTTAGAACCAAAGCTTGTAAACAAAAGGACACGACTACAGATCTCTTCAGTTATTGGCCAGGAATTATTTAAAAGAAACTAGAGAAAGATTAATGGAAGTCCTACGCTTTGCAATCCTTGTTGAGATAGTTCATTTATTGAACCTTTATATTCCACTGATCAGTTTTAATTGTCTGTATCAACATCAGGTACAACACTTTTTATTGATACTTTGGTACGATGGAGGCATGCTGCAAGGAGGTGTTAACGACAAATAGATTTTGGAAAACAATCTAGCCACATTTTAGCCACATTTAAATGAGTTGCTGTCACATCGCTGCTTCACGTTTGTCTCTGGGTCTCTGTTTTCCTCCCATAATGCACGGCTACGGTGGCCATTTTGGTCCAGTTGTTCCACTCCGAGTCTGGAGCCTATTCAGACTGGAGAAACTCCAAGCAAAGCGGAGCTCAGTCTGATTGGAAACAGATCAAATTCACGTCAAAAGATGGATTCGATAGTGGTTCCTGGTCCAGAACTAGCGTCCTCTAGGGCAGTGGTCCCCAACCACCGGGTTGCGGACCGGTACCGGGCCGCAGACCCATTGCCACCGGGCCGCGGAAGAATTTAGGGACTTTTTTTTTTTTTTGAGTCAGAAATCTTTTATTTTGAAAATCAACCGGATTCTCTCGATTATACTGAGCGCTAAAAGCAGTCCAGCGGCGTGTCACACGAGAAAAGCTGCATGTGGAACCTTTCTCCGCGAATGGATGGGATTAGTGCGGGAACAGAAGAACAGACGGAAAACAACTGCAGTCAAGTGAGCCGCTGTTCGCTCAGCCGCGGTCAAATCAGCCGCGCTACAAAAAAGTCATGCGCCCGTATTACACGGTTTACGGCAGAGCATGAAACTCAGTGGAAGAGCTTTCTGTTGGAGCATTAGAACGTCAGATGTGCTCGGAGTAAAATGAAAAAGAGAAATAAAATTCTATAACACATATTCTATCAGTGTATATTTGTACTAATAATCTGTTATTTATTATGTCCTTTCTAAAGAGACATGTTTAGAGTTTTCAATAATGAAGTTAAATAAAGTAATTTAAAAAATAAATGATTCCATAATTCCAGGCCTTGGACAGAGGACTTGTTTTGCAGGACACCATCTATTACCTCAAGGAGACTTTTGTACTTTCACTGTATAGTTTTTGAAAAATTAGTAGTCAAACTTTGCATTTTTGACGAGAAATAAGTCAAAATAGCCGTCTTTGAATGTAAATAAATAGATGTTGGTGCATAATTCCAGGGCTTGGATACTATATCCTTGTTCTACGGGTCACTCTCTATTACCTCAAGGAGACTTTTGTACTTTTAATGTATAGTTTTTGACAAAGTAGTACTTAAACTTTGCATTTTTGACGAGAAATATGTTACGATGGTCATCTTTGAATGTAAATAAATAGATTTTGGTCCATAATTCCAGGGCTTGGATACTATATCCTTGTTTTACAGGTCACTCTCTATTACCTCACAAAGACTTGTGTACTTTTACTGTACAGTTTTTGAAAAAAATGTCTTTAAACTTTGCATTTTTGACGAGAAATAAGTCAATATAGCCATTTGTGAATTTGAATAAAAATGTTTTGGTCCATAATTACAGGGCTAGGATATATATGCTTGTTGTACAGGTCACCCTCTATTACCTTACAAAGACTTGTGTAGTTTTACTGTACACCCCCCCGCTCACAAGACGATTTTTAATGAATTATTTCTGAGAGTCAGCGGCCAAAACATCCACCTCGTGGTTTTTGTTTTAATGAGACATTTACTGCTTAAGTTTTACTTGTGACGGGGTGCATTATGAGACCTGTGTCGGGATACGTATCACATCGCCAGACTATTGTCCCTACTATTTAGACAGAAAAATTGTTCTATTAAACAATTTGTTAGGTGAACTAAATGTGTGCAGTCGGAATACAGCCTTGAATATTTACACTAATTATAGAGTGTATAAACTATATAAGAAAGTCTGAAGTCTTCTCTGAGAAAAGTGGACCACCAGCAGTAATTCCTTTTTTCTCTGTCTACAAACAGAGAAGCACTTTAACCCTATAGGATTTGTATCATATTTGAAACACATTTCTGACACTCCTATCTCGTTAGCAAGATCTTAACCGTCCACCCTGTGGTTCATAATCATTCCACTAGGGGCAGTGGAGGGACTTTTCAAAATTTTGCATATTTTTGAAACTTTATGGTGAGACTTACTCATCTGCTGTTATTCTTTACTTTAAATTATTACTTTTTGTATTGAAAATATGTTTAACTTGTCGATAATTAATTCTTTATAATACAATTACAATGTTTTAAAAATGTGTCAATCATATATGAGACAGTGACTAAACAAGGTATTTTATTCCTGAACACCCATATAGATATTTTTACATCTTAGACTAACATTAGTGTTCCAAAAAAAAAACCACCAAATAACCCAACGTATCATAATTGATCTCATGAAAAAGTGTGATTTAGAAAAGATCCTGATTCCCCCCAAAATGAATGCAGTTAATTCTAAGATGTCGTGGGTTTTGCAGAGTTAAACAGCATCAACATGGCAGCATCAATCTGCTCTTGACCTTGAAGGTTTCCCATAGTGCATTGCATCATTGTGTCTCACCTGCCGGAGGTTGCGAGTCACTTTAACGTCATGCCACGAGTTGTCATTAAACTTTCCGTTGACTGGTTCCACAATGGCTTCAAACGCCCCCGAGCCCAGATTAATGACCAGGGAGACGGCTCCATCCTTCAGCGCCAGGTTGACGTAGTCTGCAGACTTCCCCGTGTGAAGGATAAGGCCGTTACGCTGCCACGTCTTGAAGGAGAGCGTGATCTCGTCGCTGCTGCTCTGGATGGGGTTCTGGGAGAGATCGTAGCAGAAGTACTCGGAGCCACGAAAGGTGGCCACGTTCTCCTCTCGCGCTGTGGTGGGACGAAAAGCACAAGAGGATGTATTAGTCATCTAAGATCCAGAGAAGTGAGTTAACGTCTCCGTACAGCAGGGGTGTCAAACTCAATCACACAAGGGGCCAAACTCCAAAACACACGCAGGCCTAAAGGATAAACATTTAGTGAACACTCTAAAACTACATTTTAAAAAATTTAACTTTTGAACATAATTATGAACTAGATATATAGCATCACCTGTAATAATGCTGTTGTAAATACTATATTTGGCTGCTGTAGATGATAGTGCTGATAGCTGAAAATGCTGAAATTGATAGCTAAAAACACTGAAGCTGATTGCTGAAAACGCTGAAGTTGATAGCCAGCTAAAATATAAGCTAAATGAAAATTAGTCTATGAAAAATAAAAAAAATAAGCTTAGGTTAGCCAAAACAGCGAGCATGTAGCTGAAAAAATTTGATAAACTCTAAAACAGCCTAAAAAAAGCCCAAGTTAGATACAAAAAACAGCTAGCACGTAGCTGAAATATTAGCTAAACTCCAAATTAAGTGTCAAAATGGCCTAAAAAACTAGCAGAATGTCAATTTTTAAACTTTGAAACTAACTTTTTAACATATTATGAACTAGATATGTAGCATTACCTGTGATAATGCTAGTGCAAATGCTATATTTGGCTGCTGAAGATGCTAGTGCTGATAGCTGAAGATGCTGAAATTGATAGCCAGCTAAATTATTTGCTAACTGCCAAATTAGGGACAAAAACAGCTAGCATGTAGCTTAAATATTAGCTAAACAACAAAATGGACTAAAAGCTTAAATTAGCCAAAACACCTAGCATGTAAATACTAGCCTAACTCCAAAACAGCCTAAAAAAATAATTTAAAAAAGCCTAAATTTGCCAAAACAGCCAGCATGTAGCTGAAATATTAGCCTAACTCCAGAACAGCCTAAAAAAATCTTAGTAAATGGCAAAATAGTCCAAAAAGCTAGCAAAATGCCAATTTTTAAAACTTGAAAACCTTAACTTTTTAACATAATTCTGAATAATAAAAAGGCAGGAATGTTATTTCAGAATAAATCAACTTAAACCTTAAATAACTTTCAATATTTTACTCTCCCTAAAAATATATTTAATCAAAATTATACAAGTTCGAAATAAGCGCAAGATAACATTGGGACATTAATAACAATAAAAAAGCATGATCTGGAGGGCCGGTTAGAATTACCCGTAGGGCCGGGTCCGGCCCCAGGGCCTTGACTTTGGCACGGCCCGTACAGCAACATCAAAGCTCCAGTTTTTTAAGAAAAACTGAATTTTTTAGTAGATAGTTCTGACAGAACGTTAAGTTCAGAGACAATTTCTGACCTTGGTTAAAAAAAAAATGAAAAAGAAAATGAAACTGAAGAAAGGGCACAGAAGAGCTGCAGGCAAACAAAGAAAAATGGTCCAGTCAGGAGTCTTTATCTGTGACATCATCTTCAATTAACTGGCTGTCTGTGAGCACAATGCAGCACAATCAAACACAAGCAGGATCTGCATGAGTGCACTTTCATTGTGTTTCCTGGAGGTACAACCTCGATGGCCACTCCTTTTATCGCTTTGTGGCGTATGGCGAGGCATTGGCTCAATTCCTCAGGAGAGCAGATCATCATGTGACAAGAGGAGAGGTTTTTTTTCTTTTTTATTGCTGCCTTTAGAGGTAAAATATGAAAATGAATTCATACGTATCTCTCCAGGATCTGTTCGATAAATTACCAAGCACTTCAAATTGTCACTAAATCCAAACTGTGACAGTCTCATCTCGAGATGGCCTTAGTCTTTTTTTACCAGCATGAGCAGTCTGATTTTATTTTAAAATGTTTCTATGTATTTGATGAATTTATATACAGCATGATACTCCCTCCACCGTGCTTCCATGTATTAAAAATAGGGATAATTTTGCTTATTACGACTACAATTTGGTATTTTTTTTAAGAATGAGTGTAACTGTTAATTTATTGGGTTTTATTCATGTCTTTTAGTAGAAATGATACAAATCTGCTTGGTAAGTTTTGAGTTTTTGCAGCTTTCTTAGATTCAGCATGAATAATAAATAAATATTCATTAATAATAAGCGTAGTCACTGAGTAAATGACCGGATGAGGGTGGGCTGTTAAAGACGAAAAGAGCAAAATGGTGCAAACACGGCAGGAGAAGCACTCGGGTGTGCAGAACATCAGTCGTGTGTCGGCAGTGTGAGCGGACGAGAAGCAAGAAGAAGTCTTTAATTCATGTGGATGACCAGTGGAACAGAAAGAGGTGATGGGAGGTAAAACATGCACCATTAGAGTAAACATTTATGAAGGGAGGAGCTGAATCAGTGGGAGGCGGAGATGTCGATGAGCAGAAGGTAAGGATGTCGAGAGTTATTACAACCGATGATTAACGTAGACGAATAAGCAACAAAGTCAAACATGAAATGAAAAAGGTAGAACGTTTATCAGAGTGAACATCAAGACGGCTGCTTACACATTATTCTGAAGCAATCTGTGACTTAAGAGCGTATTTTTCAGCCGTTTTTGAGTTCATATACCTTAAAAATAAATTCAGAACCGTAGAATAATCTTTTGGATCACCAAGTTGAAACCAATGCATTCACAGGGAGAACGTGCAAACTCCACACAACCAGATTCAAACCGGAAGTGATGCTAACCATCACACCATGTTCCCGCCTGGTCCAGTCTAACCTTGAGGTTATGCAAATGTGACTTCACTCAAGCACAATCTGCTTTAACCTGTCATTAAATGATGCAAAAAGCATGAAAGAAGTTTATATTTATCAGCTGTTTCTGCTGGAAAACCCACATAGACACCGTCACATCCTCAGCCAAGAGATCAGGTGATTTTATGTCTTCTACTTCATCCATCACTGCGAGTATCTCCAGGAATCGCTTTTCGCAACAAATTAGGTTTCAAGATGCTGCTAACTTGCTAAGCCTTCCAGCGTGCCGCCGTGGTGCTGAACCGGAACCAGCAATCCAGAAGGGAAGCTCATCTGACCCAGTGGTCCTACTTCATTAAAATGCTCGTTCAAACAGCATTAGGTTTAATTATGAGACCTCAGATCCAGGTTTCATCTTCGGCGTCATGCTCTAACAAACCTGTTTAGTTGGAATTTATTTCTGCCTAAATGGTGGAAAAACAAGAGTGTAACAATCATCCCACTTGTGTTTCCATCATCCACAGGTTCTGCAGATGAGCAATCATCTGTTGGGAGATTCTTTGAAGAACTTTAGATTTTAGTCTGCTTTTTTTGGAATGTACTTCTGGAGCTGTCAGTGTTACATGTTGAGCTTAAGAATCTTCCTTTCAATTTTAGCCAAACATCAGAACTACCTGAAGTGAGAGGGAAAATCAAAGGGCGTGTCAAAACACAATACCGTCTGATACCAGAAACATGGACCAGGAGACAAGTAATATCACACAACAGCGATTCTGCTGTGACGACACAAAGAAAGCCAAAGTGAGTCTTTGGACTCAGAGAAAGTTGAATGTGACACAAGGTCGATTCAAATCGGAACTTGTTTAAGACCCACTCTGACCATCTCTTGACCGAAAGAGCCGTTTATAGCTCAAATTATAAAAATAAAAACAATAATTTCTAGGACCTACTGTCTGCAAAGCAGCATAGTGGAAATGTAAAGGGAGTTTGTGGCCCACCCAGAGTATTTTCTGCCTCACAAAAAGGCTTTTATTCAAAAACATTTTTTATCTGCTCCTGATTCACAACAATTTGAATAAAGAAACACTCAGAAATGCAACTTTAAGCCTATTTTTCTTAATATGCGTCCTCCATCACGAGAAAATGACACAAGAACATGTTAAAAACACAGTTTTCATTGGAGTGGGTCTTTAACCCCAGAACACTTTCGCTATAGAAAGTTACTCCATCATTTTTGCCGTTTTTTTTTTTCCCCCAATATAATATACCCAAAAGTATTTCTCATAAAATATAGATGAAATTATGTTATGTTTTTTTCTTTTTTTTAGAAAATAAAAACAGGAAGATCCCAAAAACATGCTCGAAAATTACTGAAAAATTTGGAATTTGAGAATAAAAGATTCCTTAAAAAAAAGAATGATACTGGAGACTTGGCCTTTGGTCCACCAATTCCTCGGACATGTGAGACTTTACCCAGTGACTCATGACACTCAAAAAATATGTAAATACTTCTGCTCTGGTGGAAATCCCCCAGCGATAGTGATCGAGAGTTAAGAAAGCTTGAATCCAGTTTTATCCAAGCCCTTGAATTTACCTCATCATAGCAAGTGATGCAAGAGATTTGTTGACAATAACCCAAACAATTCAATGAACTAATTCAAAGAAACATGAAGAAACCTAAACAGAACATAAACAAATAAACTTCCATCAGATCTGGAGAAGAAATCTGAAATGGAGACAAGACAAAGAACTGGACTCCATCCATCTATTTTTTTTAACCCTGCTTCATCCTTGTTGGAGTCATGAGGTTGCTGGAGCCTATCCCATGCAGGATACACCCTCCATGGGTCACCAGTCCATCGATGGGCAACACAACCAAATACACAATCTCATTCACTTATTAAAAGTAATCAAACAACCTATGAAGCATGGATTTTTTTATCAATACTTATATAGTAGGAGAACATTCAAAGAGTCCAAGTTTGGTTTTGAACAAGAGCGCCAACCACTACACCACTGTGCCGCCCAAAACAAGAAAGAATAAAAAAGGACGCAGGATGAGTAAAAAAGTCTAAAGCCCAAGAAAAAAACCCTTTTAACATTTGTCTTCTATAGGTGTCAAATATTCACTCTAAGAAAACATCAGAAACTATGAGCAGAAAACATTAGTAAAGACAATAAATGGGCTTCTTTGAAACTATAGGGTCCATATGATTTCTATCATCAATCTCTGGAGATGACAGACTGCTTCTGGTCCCTAACGTGGCTCCCCTGCAGCGAGAGAGCCATCCCTCCATCTACAGCCCACTGCGAGACAAAATTCTGCTTCATGTGTGCAAAAACCCCCAACCTCTTCACGACATGCAGCGGGAGATTTCCCCGCAGGGCCGGAATCAACATCCTGCTCCGCTTCTGCTGGCCGTCAGTAAAAACAAAACCAAAAAGGAGGTATGCTTTATAAAAAAACAAAACCAATAAAACCAGTGGAATTCATACATAGCAGAATATGACGCCTCCATTTTATGGACACTATGATCCATCGGCGGAGAAATTCAATACAAGCTTACAGTCGCCCAGGAAGGTAGCTATAACCATTTGGTTGAAATATGGAATAGTAATGAACTGAGAATGAATATAACTTCTTCATGGCTGAAATGAAGATGAGGTGAGGAGATTGTTATCACCACATAATGGTTTTAACGGCGTCCGTAAGCTATTCTATTCAGAGCCTTCATTTGATGGATGAGCGCGAACGAGTCCTGCGAGGGGTCATCCATAAAAATGTCAGGAGGAGAGGTGGCACCGCGGAAACCACAGCTACACTGAATTTATCAAATATTTGGAGGATGATGTGCTCACTTGGTGGCAAAGAGCCGAAATCAAACACTTTTCTACAACTTTCTATCTGAGTAAAATAAGGAGATTATTTCATGGATGATGTAGAAGATTATGTGGTTTTCCAAAGATGTTTTCATGTATAAATACAATCTTGAGAGATAGCTCAAATGAATACAATTATGATTAAGCTTGTGTCCTGACCTACAAACTCGTCAATCTGTCAATATATATATATATATTTTTTTTTTTATTAAATCAAATTGTGTTTGATCTGATTGGTTTACTCTGGTAACATGTTAAAGTCCCGCCCACAAGCCTTCATGTTGATGCACTTTTTTTCTATGATTTGTCAACAATTGACACACCCACTTTAAAATAATTGCTGACCCTTAAAACAAAGAAATCCAATTTTTACTATTTCAAAAAGGGTGAGATCATAACATCATTACCTGCATTTACAGATCAAATCAGATTAGAAGCCTGATCAGAATAAAAATGCGTCATCCAAACATGCTATTCGGAAAATCTGGCTCATTCAGATCAAAATGTTCTTCCGATTGAGATGGATGTGTTATGCCGATTGTTGATTATTGAGATTGTTGCTTGTTTACGTCATGTAAAGACGGAGGAGACTTCAGATCGAGAACAGGACATTTTCAACACACGGTTAAGGACCCCTCCGCCTCACTTTTTGACGTTTTAGGTGTCCCCAACTCGCCGCTTTGTGACGTCCTGGCTGTTCCAACAAAATCAGGAGTCCGGTTGTTTTGTCAGACTCGGTACTGGACGTGGACCGGCCCTCAGGATGGTACTGGTACCCTAACCCTAACCCAGTCCAAAAACCAGTATCACATCTGAGAAAACATGGTTTCGGTACCGGTTCTGGTCCAACCATGTGTGTTAAGGTTATGGTACCGGTGCTGATACACGTCCTAGTACCGAACCAGAGTCAATGTCCGAGGGTTGGGGAGCCGTAATTTAATTGGAAAAGCCAGAACGCCAGAAAACGACGAGTTGGGGACACCCAAAACATTCAATTCTGACGCAGAGGTGTTGCCATGTCTTCAAGCAGAGGAGGGGGCTTTGTTACGGTGTACGCTCCAGAGGAGGCTTTGGACCGCTGTCCGTCTGGCTGCTCTGCCGGACACTGGAGAACCGTGTCTCCCAGCTGTGGGACGGTGTGTGAGCTCAAATGCCGCTCCGGCATTTCTGTGACACTGATGTTATCTGGACGTATTTTTAGTGCGTCCACGGCTAAATGTTGTTGGTTGTATGTTGTAGCCTAACCCTTACTGGGGCCCAAAAAGTTCAGCACTGTCTAAATGTATTTAAAAAATTGTGAGTGGTCACTAAAAAAAATAAATAAATAAAATAATAATGATAAAATAATAATAACAATAAAAGCACTCCCAAATGATCATCTTGCTACAAGCTAACCGCAACCATTTTCCCAACAACAAAACTCGGTCACTTCTTCTTCTACAGATGTTTCCGGTATTTTAGAAAGTTCTGAGCGTCAAAATGATTTATCCTGAGTGAGCGTGTGGCAGATGTAAATGTTTGATAACGTTTTTCAGTACAGTTAAATTCTAATCTGATATTTGTTCAAATTACAGACATTTTTGCACATTTTGTACCCGTTAAATGGCTACCAGACCAAAGGAAATACGTTCTGTCTGTTCTGCTTTTATGGACAAAAACAAATGTATTTCACAGCTTCTTAACATTAGTTGGTTTTTTGAACCATGTAAGGTTTCTTTGCTGTCCAATAGGTTTTCTTTCTGTTCAAATGTTGACAGAATTTGTCTTTGAATTTAGTCCCAAAAATTGTGATGTTGATCAACTACAATAGAAGTTGATATGATGATGATGAAAATGATATCTGACGTTCCCAAAATGGCTAGAATATTGACAAAATAAAAGTCTTGATTAGAAGATCCTTAAGTAAAAAAAAAAAGTATTATTACCCTAGAAACTGCAAACTTTTTTTTTTCTGCTTTTAATAACTTCTACAGGTAAGAAACAACCATTTCACTGGTTTGGTTTTTCTCAAAGGGAAAAAAAATTCACTATGGTGAGCCCATAACCCATCCAAAAATTACGTAACCAATAAACTAGAATGTAAAATGTCTCCAAATTAGGACAATTTTTAATGCAGTGAAGCCCAGTCAAAAAACATCCTCAGAGAAGATTTGAAATTTCAAATCTTCACAGATTTAACTGACATAGAAACAATAAAGTAACTTTCAGATCAAAATACTGAACGTCAAAAAACAAAACAACAAAAATGACATCACTCGTTTTGAAAAAAGCCTGAAATGTTCAATAATAAAACCTGTTTTTTGCATTAAAATGTTGCTCAGTGTCAAATAATTCTATTATTGTTGGGTACACTAACCAAACATTCATAAATAAGAGCTTCTTAAACTGAGTGTCCCCTCAGAGTTCTGCTCAGGGGGTAAAAACTCAGATTCTGTTTGAGCTCCGACATCATTTTGAGCACATGGTGATAAATGAGCTAAAAGCACAAAAAAATATATATTAATCATTAATGCTCTGACAGGCATCAGTGGCACCGAGCTAAAAGGTGTTTGAATACATACCAACAATAAATAACTTATTTCTTTATACATAATTGAGGGACATTATGATTTATGAGAGCGAGATNNNNCTTGCAGATTTCTGAATTATTGACCAAAAACAATCCAATGAGGTCTCTTTTTATGTCCATTTGGTTCACATCTGAAGCAAAATATTGGTCATTTTTGGCTTTATAATTACTTTTTGTTACACTAAAAAGAATCTGTCTCGTCAACCAAGAAATAAATCATTTCAAAAGTATGTTCAACTTTTATCCAATAACTTTTATCAGATTTGCTTCACAAGAAAAGCTAAAAATAACACATTTACTCTACTTAAATAAAGATAATTTCCAAATAACTCCAAACCTTTATATATAATATTTTTACACCACAAATCCCTTTAACCCCTTCATGTCTGACTTTATTTCCAATTATATTAAAAAGATGTTCTTCATTTTTTTAAAAAAGGTTTCTAATTTAATAATAAATGTAATAATAATTTAAATTTAATTAGCGACATACGGGATTCATGGGTTAAATTAAAGATTTTTTAGCGGGAACACGTCAAAATCAACTTTACTGTAGATCACGTACACACATATCCATACAAACATATGCTTTCATCACGCATATCATTAGTGCAAAGGTGAGCTGACACCTGAACTCAGGTGACTGTTTGTGCTCGACTGTAGTGGATGTAAAAATAGGTAGATTTTTTTTTTAATGCCAGAATCTAACGTAGGACAGAAGCTGCACGATTCATTGAAAGTTTAATAAACTATCAATCTAATTGTCTTTGTTTTTAGTTAGTTTAAAGCAAATGATGATCCGATAGGGGATTATTCGGAAAAAATAATCGGTGATTCGTCGACTATTAAAATAATGGTGGCAGCACTAGTAACCGGGGAGTCCAAACACCCACATGGGATGGTAGATCCATGAAATCCGCCAGGTTTCATGATTTTGACTAAAAGTGACATTGTCATAATTAAAAGGCACCTGGGAACTCTTCTTAAAATAGATCACAAAATGTATTTTTGTGTTTAAAAACATAAAACATGAATTACTCTACTGTTTGAGCTGAGGTTGCACTGGAGCAGGTGGAGTCCACTTTTCTCTGAGAAGTCTGACGGCAGACGCGAGAATATTCACAGAGTAGAGGCGGGGCAAGCGAGCGTTTAGTGGCGGGAGAACACTTTCTCTTACACCTGCTTTTAGATCGAGGTTCTAATAGGGTTCAGGTCGTAGATGACAAGTTGGTGATCAAAGAAACATGGCTGACATTTGCAGCTTTATGCTAGAGTTGAATCTTAAAGCCACAATGGACTCCAATTTGATTCTATATGACGGGGGTCTCAAACTCAACTGCACAGGGAGCCAAAATCCAAACATGAATTATGAACAGGACAAATCTTTATTGAACACTGTAAAACTACATTTTTAAAACTTTAAAATGTAATTTGGTGATATAATTATTAACTAGATACATAGCATTACCTGTAAAAATGCAAGTGTGAATGCTGTGAGCTGAATTTGGTTACAGAAGATGCTAGTGCTGATAGCAGAAAATGCTTAAATTGATAGCTAAACATGCTAAAGCTAATAGCTGAAAACGCTAAAGCTGATTGTCAGCTAAAATATTAGCTAAATGCCAAATTAGCCCTAAAAAACAAAACAAAAAAAACTTAGGTTAGCCAAAACAGCTAGCATGTAGCTGAAAAAAAATTGCTCGACTTCAAAATATCCAAAAAAAGCCTAAATTAGGCTAAAAAGTTAGCATGTAAATATTAGCTAAACTCCAAAACAGCCTCAAACATTTTTTTCCTAAGCCTAAATTAGCCAAAACAGCCAGGATGTAGCTGAAATATGATCTAAATGTCAACACACCCTAAACATTTAAACGTAAAAGTGTAAATTAGTCCAAACAGCTAGCATGTAGCTTAAATATTAGCTAAACTCCAAAGCAGCCAAAAAAAAAAAAAAAATCTTAGTAAATGCCAAAATAGTCCAAAAAGCTAGCAGAATGCCAGTTTGTAAAACTTTAAAACCATAACTTTTTAACATAATTTAAAATAAATAAATAAAAGACACGATTATTATTCCAGAATCAAATTAAAATCTTAGTTAATTTCAATATTTTACTCTCCATAAAAATATATTTTGCAAAATTAATACAAGTTAGAAATAAGATAACATCGGGTCATTAATAACAACAAAACAATTTGATCTGGAGGGCCAGATCCGGCTTTGACACGTGTTATATGATCATCACACACAGATGGTTTATGCTTATCTTCCTAAAAGTCTGTCTTTCCATCTCAGATAGCTGTAAACTCGCTGTTTTTGACAGCAGCCTCCAAACCTTCATCTACAGGCCTACACTACAGCCCACAGAGGAGGCCTCACTATCTCTGCAGGACTGATTGAGCTGTACAACAAAAAACTGCTGTTGTATCTGGATGAACAATGACAACAAAGCTGCTTCCTCCTAAATCCGACGCTGGCCGGACCAGAGTCCTCAGAAACTCACGGTCTGTCAGAGAGACGGAATCGCCGTCCTGATTCAAGCATGCTGCTATTGTGAGGCTCAGAGAGAGAAAAAGATGTTTATGCGGCATGCGGCTCCGCTCATGAAAGAACGGGAAGAATGGCTGAGCCGGGAAGAGAAGCAGGCGCAGACCAAAAGCAGCGTTATCTGGAGCTGAGCAGAGTGTTAATGCGCTCGCAGGATTCCTGCTTCCTCTCGGGCTACGGACTGTAAATTAGAACAGAGTGAGACACTGAACACCAGCAGCATATCAAATCGAGCTGTTCTAGCGCCACTTCAAAGACTCAAGCCCAATGCATGAGAAGTGGCCTGAACCAGGGAGGCACAAAATGGCTGCCAGATTACAGCTTCCATCCAGGTCCGGATGGGGAGGGGGGGTTTAACGAGTTCTGAAAAGTCATTATGCTAATGAACGCTGAGAATTTTAAAACAGATGGCTTCAAACAAAGAACAGGAAGTGAGGTTGAAGGACGTGTGCAATGATTGGAAGACTTATTGTTTTTGGAAATAAAAGCTGAACTTTCCGCTTTCTTTCTTCACAATACAACCTTATTGTGCGAATTTATGATATTTTTTTGGCTTTTCTTTTATTCCTCTCCTCAAATATGAGCAAACAGGAAATAAGAGAGAAACAAACATCTTTTATAGACAGCTTAGCTTTTAATTTACACTTTACTTTGTGTAGTTATTCATGTTTTATATTTCCTAAAGGTGAAATCTTCAACGAAATAATGTGTTTGGAATTTTATGCACAAAAAAAAGTTTTTAATAGTAATTCTAATAAACCAGATTAACATATTCATAGGCAATAAAATAATGGCACAGTTTTTAAAAGTCAAATTTAAAGTAAAACTAACTTGGAAATTAGTAAATATTTCAGTTAACTGGAGGATTTAATTATTTGACCTAAACAAAAATGGGGCCAAAGAAAAATATTACATTTTAAAATGATTGTTTTTACACTGCATCTGGTAAGAGTTTGATGTAAACGGATCTACTGTGAGCTTTGGCTCAGCGAATGAAATATGGAAGTAAAAGAGACTCACACCGATTTGAGTGTGTGTAATTCTCGATTTGTAACTCTTATAATACATTATGTGCATAAGTATAAAATGTATGAAATTCAGAAAACTACAAAACACAATTTATGTTGTATTACAGCTTATAAGAAAACTGATGACCCAGCATTATAGAAAAATTTAAATGCATCACTAACAAATCTTTTCTTTCATGGAGACGTGAAAAGAGTCTCAAACCAGATTTGTGCGTAAATGCGGTTTTGTGTGTGATTTTTAAATATCTGTGTGTGCATTTAGTTTCAAGCTGTTGTAATTTCAATTTGTGCATGTGTAAATTGTATTTTTTTGGAATTTCATACATTTTTTACTTATACAAAAAATGTATTATATGAGTTACAAATTAAAAGTTACACACGCACAAATCGCAGTGATCCTGTTTTCCCCTTATATTTAATTTGTAGCCACAGCTTAGAGTACATTGGTTTGATTATTTTAAGGTTTTACATCAAACTCTTAGCAGCTGCAGTATAAAACAACAATTTTAAAAAAATTAAGACTTTTTATCGCTTCTTTCCTTGATTCTGGTTTTTAGGTAAATAATCAAATCCTCCAGGTAACTTAAATAATAATAGTTTAACTTTTCAAATCTGACTTTTAAAAACTGTGTGACATGATTGTGTTATTTATTAATATGTATAATGTATTACGCACAAATCCAAAGTTATGCACAAATCGGCGTGATACTATTTTCTCTCCATATTGAAAGGCTCCTGAATTCATCAGTTGAACCCAAAATTTTCTGCAAAATCAAATTTATTTAACTATTTGAAAACAGCTGGAACTATTGCTGACTGATGCCTGTCAGAACAAAATAACACATTTGACCACAATAACTTGTAAATATGTTTTTGGAACCAAGAAAGAAACAAAAACAGCAGAAGATGCTGCTAATGAATAAAAAAAAACTGTAGGGTGGTAAGCAGAAAACATGCTAACAGCTATAGCTAATTTTATATTGAATTAATTAAAAAATAGAAAGAAAAAATTAGGAATATCCCCTAAAGTCCTGAAACTCTATGGATGAATACATTTAAAATAAAATAAAAAAATCTAAAGATAAGAAGGATAACATCTTAAAATAGGCTTAAAATAAAATTCCCACACAGTTCTGAAAGAAGTAAATTACAGGTCTCAAACTCCACGTTCTACAATTAACCTGCCACTGTTGCTTCTTGTTAGCAAAACACACCTGATCCAGGTAATCAGCAGTAGCTGGGTTTCTATAACCAGCAGGACGCCGGCCCTGGAGGATCCTGACACCACAGCTTTAAATAAAGTTACAGATGGTTAGACACATTTTATTACCATCCTGATCTGAGGAAACGTTTAATGTTATCTAGTGTTTGTCTGACGGTATGGAGCTGAAAGCAGAGTTCCAAATAATGAATGAGACACATTTCAGCAATAAAAACATGTTACAGTCAGTGGTGTCACAAGGGGCCAAAATCTAAAGGATAACAGGCCAAACAGGACAAACATTCATTGAACATTCTAAAACTACATTTTTAAAACTTAAAAAAAGTAACTTTTTAACTAAACTATGAAGAAAAACAGGATGAATTATTATTCCAGAATAAACCACCTGAAACCTTAAAAAAAACTTTCAATATTTTCCCTTTTGTAAAAATATATTTTGTCACAAGTTACACAATTACACACGTTAAAAAGCGCAGGATAACATCGGGCCATTAATAACAACAAAATCTGGAGGGCCAGGTATGATTACCCAGCGGGCCGGATCTGGCCCCTGGGCCTTGACTTTGACACAAGTTCTAAGAAAAACCAATTCAGCTCTGCAAAAGACCACATGGGCCGAGATGGCTAAAAGAAAACACTTCTGATTGTCTCCGTTGGGCGTCGACTGTAGCCGCTAGGAGCTCCCCGATGAGACAACCGTCTTGGAATATTGGTCTATTTAAAGGGTAACCAAACAGGGAAGTTGGAGGCTGACTCCACCCACAGCCGAAATTTGAAAATCCAGTCAGAGGGGCGGGGCTTGACGACAGGACTGTTATCATTACTGGAGCTGCAGATCATGACGTCAGACTTCTGAAACTTACAGAAATTCACCAACTGTAATACTTTAATTCAACCTGTAGGGGGCAGCATCAGAGGGTTTTTGACTATATTTTCAATAAGTTTATTTTAATTTGTCCAAAATTTGGTAATGACAAACAGACAGCACTTTTAAAGCAACATTTATAGAGATCAACAGAAAAACAGTTGATTTAGGGTTTGGTTACCCTTGAAAATTAAATAAAATTTAATAGAATTAACGCAGCAAAAACTAAAAAAATACAAAATAATGGCGAGAGATATAGGAGTTCTAAAGTTGTACAATTTTAGCCAGATGGCAGATCAGACGAGAAAAATGAAGACGTTAATAGATCTATTTATCTGCAAGTGGATGCATCCGAAATTGAGAAGGGGAGACTTTGGCTCCGCCCACAAAACTAAGATTTTTTTTTTAAACGTTTGGTATTAATCTGCCCCCGATCCATCACAATTTCAATAAAGAAAAACTCAGAAATACAGTTTCAACCTACATGTCCTCATTCATGAGAAAAGATGTTAAAAATACCAAAAACACAATTTTCATTGGATAAAAATACCAAAAAATGTTAAAAATATTACCAGAAGAATGATCTTACATTATGATAAAGCTTTTTTGTGAAGCTCAAGCAGTTCCTGAAATTATTTCTTTATTTTTTTATTGTATTAAATCCCAAACTATTACATTTTCATTGAACTTTAAAAAAAGAAAAATCTATAGAAGTGGTTTTAACGCTTTACCGTCAAAAGAAAACGGAATATTCTCCCAAATCTACATATAAATAGAAAAGGGCCAAAGCGAGTTTCTATTCCGTCTCATAGAAGTGTTTTGATCTCAGATTCAAATGCCTCAAGTCACAAAAACATCAATACAGGTGCGGACACACACCGAGGGAAATAATTATGTGCCCCAGTGAGTGCATTATGATCTCATACCGACGACATGATGGCTTCTGGCACGGCGACACAAAAAAAGGGAGAAAAACATGCAACAAAGCAGGAGAGCTGCCAGATTTAACCTGCGGTTTTTGCCCATGCAAGCACACACACCTGTGTAATTAGACACTAAAACACAACTTGAAAATTCAGCTTTTAACACCGGAGCTCCAGTGTTTATGTTCTTTGATTCCCTGTTTTTAATTGTTGACATGTTTAACGTCATTCCAGGAGATTTTGAAGGAGAAAAGGGGCTTATGTCTCCTTCAAAATCTCCTGGAATGACGTTGATCATGTTAACGGTTAAAAGGTTAAAGATTTTTTTGTTTAAGCGTCACCGGGAATTTGTTCAATGAGCTTCAAAATGACCAGAAACCTGTAAAAAGACCCAAACTATCTAACAAAAATGACAAAATAAAGACATTTTTTTAATTCAAAAGTCTTTGGCTGCTCGTTTTTATCAACTGCGATCGACTGACAGAGGGCGGGATGTTAACAAACATAATTAAAAAGGCTTTTTAAAAGAGCGATTTTCCTCCCTCGGCTCTCTCTGGATGTTTCAGGACGGCAGAGAATGAAGGGGAGTAAAAAATGGTGGCGGGAAGAGGGGGAGGGCTGGAGATAACCATCAGTAATTTCAGCCTGCTGGTGGATTTCCATTTGCTCGCTGGCTTGACCAATGGTGCGTTGGGATGTCTGCACCAAACTGTGTCGTGCTGCTGAAACAACTGAGCGGGGGGAGTGGAAGCAGTGAGGCATTGGAAGAGAAAAGAGAAAGTCGTGCTGCCATTTTGGTGGCATTTGCACAATGGTGTCTTCACACTCTCGTGCACATGCTAAGGTAATTAAATGAAGAGTGCATCCAGAGTAATCATGTTCACTTCAGAATGCAGGACTTTTTCCTTTTATCTCCCTCAGTATTTTTGCCTTTAAGGTCACGCATAAACTTGATTTGTTTTAGTTAATTTCTTTGTCTTTCAACTGCTCTCTCTGTAGGGGGCGCTACAGCTAATTATCTGCCTTCATTCAACCGTCTCACACCATTCTAATTTGTCTTCTTTTTCGCTACATCCATGATTTGTCCTAGCAGTTAAAAGGACTAGCGATGGACACTTCGATTCTTTCGATTAGGAGTGGGGGAGGGTGTGGTTTTGGGTGTCTGATGATCTAAAAAAAAATCTCTAAATAACCACAGCTGAGCAGAAGTCCCTGTTGACCGTCGCAGAAAAATACGTGTCTGGTGTGAACTGGTGGTTAAGCGGATACAGCACGCACGCCGCATCGCAGCGCTTCTGCGTCCAGTGTGAACCAGGCGTAAGAATGCTCTACAGCCAAGGATTCATGGCAGTCAAAAGACCACGCCCCTTTTTTCTTGTGAGTTCAATCCCGAATTTAAAAAAAAACAAAATGATGAGAGTAAACAGATTTCTTTCTAAATAGTAGACCTGCATCATATTTAAATGAATGGCTTTTATTATGCTTTTTAGCATCTGGACTGTAGAATTACCTCCGGTTTTCATCCCAGGATCTGAACATCTCCTGAAAAGTTCAGCTCAGCCAACATTAAAAGGAAAAACAAATGTTTAACGCAAGTTAAGAAGTTAAGAGAGACTCGTGGCCTAAAAATCAACCCATTAATCCCTGGTCCAGTGTATGTTGACTTTCTGACTACTGCAGCATATCTAGATAGTGAGGAACCCAGACATGAGGTCTCTTCCTTCTGTTTATAAGAGCCAATAGTTTGGTCAGCTTAAACAATAAACGTTTGACGTTCCATAAGATGATAAAACTTTCAAATTTCCTTCCCGACTCACAAAACTTTATTATCAAATGTGACCACACTACCTGCATGTCTTAACTTTTTAGCTCTTTGTTAAAGTTATTTTAAGACCAAACTAGAACTACCCAATCCTACGAAATCTGTAAAACCAGTGTCTGCAGTCTGATGGGAAGGGACACAAAAACCCCAGAAATCCTAAGAAAAATGTTTTGCTTTTATGTTCCAAATGCTGGAATTCTTCTCCAAGAGGTGCTTGATTTTCAAGATAAAACATCACCTTAATAACTTTTGATATTAGTGATATTTGCTCTGAAATATTACAACTAAGATACACTATTTTCTTTAACAAAGTACAATTGAGTCTAGTAAGGCCTTTAAAGGTCATTATCTGAGCTTTAAAAAATGTCTTCACAATTAAACATTACATTTCACAGCTAAGATAAAAAAATGAACTTTTTTTTATTTTAAAAATATCAACACAGCAAAAATACATTCGTACAAAAGGAGGGTTTCAAGTGTCTATCATTACTTTTCAAAGTTAAAGCTGAGATGAAGCTATACATTTGTGGTGTGACATGAGAGTCACATGCACATGAACATAAACACAATCAGGATATTATTTCTTTTTCTCATCCATGTCAATGCTCACATTCCGTTCCACGTTGCTGTTTCTCCCATTGATCCGTGATCAATACGCTCTTATTAATTACAAACATCTTGCTTCTTGACCTTTTGCTGTTGGCCTTTTCGTCCGGCCTTTTTCTTCTGACAGTTTATTAATAAAAGATGTCATTTGTTTTAATTAGTTTTCAACATGGGTGCAGATAAAAAGTTTCTCATTTCGCCCTAATGAAGACCTTGACATGTTTACTTGTATTTCTAACATATTCATCAAACTTTTTGGTAGTTATTGCTTTCGTTATATCTAAAACCAGACCTCAGTCAGTGTTTTGGGGGTAAAGTGTACACTCTGATATTTGTGAGGTCTTCATTTAGGTAGACCTATAGAAAATGTCTTTAGCCCTCTTCCCACACAATGTGACTGGCTTGTCAAATGTGCACTGGAGGCCTCCCTTTGCTTCTGGACGCTGGTCCAAAAATATCTTCATAAACTCGACGCTCTCGACGTTACGGAAGGAGAAAAGTTATTAGTCTCATTGGTAAATGGAAGTCTGTAAATCTAATTGCCAATGGATGAAAGACGCAGATGATGTTTAGAGATCAGGTTTAGTTATTTTAAAGAGCTCTTCAAAAGCTCCATGTCTGGGTTCAGATCATCCAGAGACTCTCTCAGTGTGGTGAGGTTCACCATCTACTGAATAACGGCGGCTTTCAGCGGTACTTCTGTCTCTCTGTGACCTAGTTTGGCTTTTTGGCGTTCCATTTTAGTCCAAGGACAGAGATGACCTGTTAGATGATCTTTTCATTGTCTATTACAAAGTTCCGGAGTAGATCAATCAGATTCTCCTCCATGTTGGTTTTGGCTGATTGCGTCATCAACATGTCACGTGCCAAAGCTAAATCTCTGAATAGTTGATGCCAGGCGTCTTCTTTATCAAATTTCCAAATTTTAACTCTATAGGAATGACTCGGCGAATAACAACCAAAACGTACTGCTGCCAGACCGCCACACTTCGTCCATCTCTCACATCACGCCGTAGGACCTTTAATTGCATATGGACATTAACTGAAATCACCTACTTTTATTGAGGCATCTGATTGGTCAGTTTATAACTGTTTATAAAAATATCGTGAAAAAAAATTCAAGAACTTGTTAAAGATAGGTATCAGAGCAAGACTGGTTATTCTGACGAATAAAATGACTGAGTAATAAAAGTCTGTGGGGTTTTGGCTTCTTGGAGCCAGAGGGTACTTCCTGTTTGGAACGCCTAGGGGAGGGGTCACTCAGCCCAGATCTCAGAAACAGTCAATGAGGTCAAGGCGATGTCTTTCGTAAGAGATTAACCCTGACTTCTGCACTTGTGGGAAAAAGTGCACATGTTAATGTGTTGAAAGGGCACCTCATGTACACAAACACACTCTCTGTCTTTAACACACACACACACACACCGAAGCATGACAGCGAGGTTGACTTCATCCCTGCAGGCTTTTCATTTGCTGCCCGACATAATGCTACATCCCCAAACACCCCCATCCCAAGCAACACACACACACACACATGCGTAAAGCCGCACACTGACACACTCCTCCTTATTGGCTATTATCTGGGCTGTCGGAGCCTGTGTTGATACCTAATGAAGGGCCACCATTGCCATTTCTCAGCTGACGGTCACCATGGCTACCAGAGAACTGGGGGTGGAGGGGGTGGGTGCATCTTAGAATAAGAGGATAAGGAATAAAGAAAAGGGTGTGCAGAGGTTCAGCGCAAGAAAAAACAGAAATCATTGCACTTGTTTGTTTTCCTCCTTTGATCAAGAAAACAACAATCACGTTGCCTGTAAAGCTGCTGCAGGAAGCCGGTCCCGGCCACTGTGGGAAGCTCAGCTATGAGCCGCCTTTGTTAGAAATTACAGAAACAATCCATATTTCTGTCGGCACAAACCTTATCTGTGAAAATGTTCTGAACAGAAAGAATTTAGAGGGTTTATTCTTTTCTATTCCTGCACTGTAGGTTCACCGATTTGAGGGTTACTTTTTGCCACGAAAGTTTTAGTGCTTTCAAAACAAGAAAAAATGACATTTTTCGGTGGTCAAATTTTGACAAATTTGGGATATTTGTCTTCAACAAGAGTTTGTTTACTTGCTATTTAACCCCTTCATGCCTGACTTTTTTCCTAATTATATAAACATTTCTCCCCCCATTTTAATATGATGCTAAATGAAGTGGAGTCCTGGATCTAAATGGTACATTAGGAATTAGAGTCATGCAGAATGAAGGAGTAAAATTCAAGGGTTAATTGATTAAAAATGAATCCTAAAACGTATTTACATTCATTTCGTCCCATTTAATAAAAAGGAGGGATTTGTTTATGTTAAACTCATTTAGGCTTATATGATAATTAAAAACTCTAATTCTTATTTGTTAACCTTCACTGTTTAGCTGTGCTTTCAACAAGACTTGTATGGTCTTGTCATGAAGTCAGAATTTTTTTTCTTTGTTCATTTTCTCATCATCTATGAGGTTCCACAAGGCTCTGTTTTAGGGCCCCCAATTTTTATCCACTTAATATTATATTTCACATCATTTTATTTAGCAAATTAAGTAGAATTTCCTCTTGAATTACAAAAGAAAAGTATCTTTAGGACTGTCACCTAAACTCTGAGGCTTCAATGATTGTTTTTTGTTGAAAGTATTGATCTGTTCAGGCGTTTTCTTCCACCTTTGGGTCGATGAGAGAACCTTTTACTGTTTTCTTTCTTTGTCTTTTATTGTCTCTTTACAACAGGGATGTTACACTCAATCGCACAAGGGGACAAAATCCAAAACACACCCTAGGTCGCAGGGTGAACAGGATAAACATTTATGGACTTTAAAGTTTAAAACCGTAACTTTTTAACATAACTATAAACTAGATATATAGCATTACTTGCAATAGTAAGAATGCTGTACGCTGAATTTAGCCGCTGAAGATGCTGAAATTGATAGCTAAAAATGCTAAAGCTAATAGCTGAAAACGCTAAAGCTGTTAGCCAGCTAAAAAATTAACTAAATGCCAAATTAGCCTAAAACTTATGTTCCTTGAAACAGCTATCTGTAGCTGAAAAGAATAGCCAAACTTCAAAATAGCCTAAAAATTAAAAAAAAAAAAAGAAAAAGGCTAAATTAGCCTAAACATGTAGCTGAAATATTAGCTAAACTTCAAAATTGCCCAAAAAATCTTAGTAAATGCAAAAGAATACAAAAAGCTATCATAATACAAATTTATAAAATGTTTAAACTGAAACCTTTTAACACAATTATTAGCTAAAAATGCTGAAGCTGATAGCTGAAATCGCTAAAGTTGATAGTTGAAATCATAGAAGCTAATAGCTGAAAACACTAAAGCTGATAGCCAGTTAAAATATTAGCTAAATGCCAAATTAGAATACAAAAAAAATGAAAAAAACTTAGCTTAGCCAAATTAGCTAGCATGTACCTGAAAAAATATCCTAAAAAAAACCAGAAAAACTATAAATTATCCAGAACAGCTAGCGTGAAGCTGAAATTTTAGCTAAACTCCAAAATAGATAAGAAAAATAAAGTCAAAATTAGCCATAACAGCTAGCATGTAGCTGAAATATTAACTTTCAATATTTTACTCTCCATTAAAATATATTTTGTCAAAATTATACAAGTTAGAAATGAGCACAAGATAACATCGGGTCATTAATAACAATAAAATAAAATGATTTGGAGGGCCGGATAGAATTACTAGAGGGCCGGATCCGGCCCCCGGGCCTCGACTTTGACACATGTGCTCTACAGTAAACACTCCTGCCAGATCTGGTCTGCCACTCACCATTTCTCCCTGATTTGTAACAGTGCTGGGCTGATGGACCGTTTGTCCTTTAACTCGGGGACATAATTGCGTTTTGAAGGGGACAGATGACACGAGGGCCACGTTAATCACAACACTAAACTCATTTCTGAAGGACAGTTGTAAGGTGGTGCTTCCACGCTGCCACAGCGAGCAGGAGTGGACGTCTGCTACAATCAGATGTGGCAGCACTAATGCGCCGTGCACGCCGCGGCCTAATGAGAAGACGCTCCGGCGTGGATGATGAGACGCCTGTCAGCGCCCCTTCCAGCAGAAACAGGCTCTGCCAGCGGGAGTCGGGGGCGTGCACGTGCGCGTGCCCCTGATGGATGGATCAGACTTTTCCACAAAGCAATATGCTGTAATTAAGATTATTCCGATTTAACAGAATTACAGAAGGTGAGGGATTCTGGGTGTGGAAACGACACTGTGAATTAAACATGCTCAAACTTTGTGAAACCTGGTTCCCTATAATCGGATTTCAGCATCGCGCTGCCGTCAAAGTGACACTTTCAGACAAAGGCTTCAGTGCGTGCTCTGTGTTTGGCTTTGGCTCACGCTCAGACAGCTGACGGTCAGCAGGTATTCCAGGGATTATCAAAAAACCTCTTCTTCATTTCAGGTTTTTCTAATTTTTCTTTTACATTTTTTTCTTTCAAAATGTGGTTTATTCAAGAGACAAACTGGATCTTATTTGATTAAAACTACCAATCTCAGTGAGTAGAAAGGAGTTTACTACTTGGATATTTCAGCTCTTATTTTAGTAAAGAATTCTTTGTTTTCAGTTTTTTTTTTTTCAAACCAGAAGAGTAGATGAAAAAAGAAAAAGATATTCGAAGAAAAAAAAAATCTGCTGTTAGCTGTTCACTGAAAAAGAGTGACTACCAGCACCAAAACTGTATGGTCTACCAGGTCTTTTAGAAAGCTTCAAGAAATATTTTGGGAGACCTTAGATGTACTTTTGGGCCAATATGTTTTTTTTGTTTTGGTCAAAAACTGTAAAAGCATATTTTTTATGAACTTTTCGTAAAGTATTGCTTTAGTAGTGGTTCACCAAATACTCCTTAAATATTACAAAAAGTCCCTCTTTGATCTTCTTTTGATGTATTTCCCAGTGGTCTTTTATTTATGATTAGGCTATTTTTTTATTTTTAGCAAAAATGAAGAAACCTGTATAGTTTTTAACACTAAAAAGTGAAACATTGGGTCATTTAACAAAATTCTTTAATTTGTTGCATTTAAAAGTATTAGTTTTTATCAAATTAAAAGTTTGAGTTGAGTAAACCATCAACTCAGAATTTTAATTTAATAAAAATTAATAATTTTAAATGCAACAAATAACAAGATTTTTTGAAATTGATCCAATGTTTCACTTTTTTCAGAGTAGTTTCTACAGAGAGTGTTGTTCATTAGAAATTTACCACAGAGTTGTGGGCGGGACCAATGTAGAGCAGCCCCGCCCCCCTTCCCCTTTCCATTGTTGAGGGAGCTCATCCTGCCCAGTGTATTTTCCACATCACAAACATGCATTTTTTTGGTCTGCTCCTGATTCACAATGATTTCAGTAAAGAAATAATCATAAATGCAATTTTAAGATTATTTTTTACTTATGTCTTCCATTTTTAGAACATGCTTAAACAATAAAAATAGGATTTTCATCAGGAATAGTTTTCGAAATCTCTAGCAAGAGACACCGTTCCTGTGTGGACATCATCTCTGCATTGACAACAATTAAATTTAAGATCCTTTTGATTATTTTTTAATATTTTTGAGGAAAAAATTTTGGACATAAAATCAAGCATAAGAGGGTTTTTTGGGAAAGGAGTCTTGATGCCAAAACCTCACAGTGTTTTTTTTTATTTTTATATCAGGAAATGATCTAAAATTATAATCAAACATCACAGTTAGAAAGAAAAACAGATTTAACAATTTCCAAAAGGAAGCTTGTTTTAAAAGCCTCTTGATTTTATGAAGGTTGAGTTTAGCGACAAGAGGGTTGAGGCAATTACAAAAACAGATTCAAATCAACATTTCAAGATTATTTGATCTAGAAAGAAGTGAACAAATTCTTGGAAAACCAAACGTGTTTCCAGTAATCCCATGCAGCTCCACACCTGCTCTAACAATGGAAGCAACAGTCAAATAAATGAAACAGCACAGGTTTATTCAGATGATAGCACTGTACAAAATATGAAAGTATAATAGGTGTGGCCTTTATGAAAGAGCTGTTTTGTTGAAAGCATCATGCTGCTGCCAGAAAAAACAAAAAGCTTCAATTTTCTCAAAAAAATAACAATTAATGCATCCCACTGATATTATTCACTGCATGCAGTTTTAGTTGATTTTTTAGGTTGTTTTTGTCTGTAAAGGCTGATTTTTTTCCCTAAAACTCGTATCATTTTTGTTGCTTTTTTAATAGATTTGGAGAAAAAAAAGTAGATTAAAGTAGATAAAACTGCCAGAATTTGAGGATCTGAAACTGAAACTTCCTTTAATTGAACTGATGAGAGAAGATTAAAAAAAATGAAGAATAAACTGAAACCAAAGTCTTTAAAGCTGAAAGGTGATTGGAAGAAAGGAAAACAGAGGAAACTAAAATTATCTCTGATTTTAAGGTGAAAATAAACAAAAAAATCAAAGAGTTGGTTATGAAAAAAACATATTTTTTAAAGTAGATTAGAAAAAACAGTCAAAAACTTTAGAGTCGTGTAAAGCAAGAGATTTGTTAGGCCGCAAACAACAACAACAACAACAAAAAGATTCCGAATGACACCAGAAGACGAATTGATCCTTACACAAACACAAAAGACACGTGCACACGGCTGATACGTGCACACACAATGGGCTTCTGCAGGCCTTCCTGGGGCTAAGTGGCATTAACCTCCTTCTCTCATGGGGCCAAGTCAAAAGCCCCCAAGGAGCCCTAATAATCACACCACCGCCACCACCATCGACCCCCTCCCCTCCCCCGCCGCACGGTCGCTCCGGGCGCCATGTCTGCAGCAGGAAATGTCAACACAAAAACACAGAATCTTCACTAAAACAACATATTTACTCACAAAGGAATATTCAGTTTCTATCAAAAAATATATATTTATGGAAAAAGATCGCACAGTATATGAATAGATCAATTTATACGATCGATTATCAAAAGAAACATCTAATAAAAAACATTTTTAGGGGGGAAAAGAAATCTTAATTTCAACAAAAACTCTCGATATAAAAACGATTTCATAAAGATTCACGTACCGATTATCTGAGATCAGACATAGATTTGAAGATTGATGTTTCCAGGAAAAGCTTTTTACCGTCAATATTTTCTTTGAGACTCAAAAACACATTATATAAATAAAGAAACTACTCTTTATTCAGATGTAAAATTCAACTCAAATTAATTTAAAGATCAAGTTCATCTTTTTCCTCAAAATCTTAAGTGAAAAAAAAGTATTTATTATGTAAAAAGGAAAAAAAGGGTTTTAGACTTTAATAAACATTATTTATAATTTTTTATTTCTACTTCTTAATAAAGCTTTTGTCATTTTTGTAATCTAAATATTTTTATATGTCTTTTAATATTTATCACTAAAACAATAAAATCATATTTTTAAAAAAGGATAAAGACAAAAAATTTCAAAATAATTTTTGTATAAAATTTGAGGATAAATAAATGATTCAAAGCAGTTTGTAGGGAAACACAATATTTTATGAAGTTTGTTGTTTTATTTTTTAAAGATGATCTCATGTCATTATTCTTTCACCTCCATCTTTTACACACAGTTTATGGAGTCCATATGCTCCCAGGAACCCTCGGGGGTTTCTCTGGACTCTGTTTTGCCCTTTTCTGGGCCCTCCAGCGTCTGACCTTTACTTGATCTGTAGACGAAACACAAGATCTTTCACTTTTTCCTCAGAAAAAACACAATCGCCCATTCTCCGCTCAACAAAAGCTAACAACTCTACAAGATAGAATCAAAGATATTGAAGGAATGCAGAAAATTAAATATTGAACAAATTATATATAAAAACAAAAATACAAACTAAATGCAAAAAAGGAAAGATAATGTAAAGAAAGAAAGTTGTGTGAAGCTTCAAACCAGAGGCTACCTGAGTTCAGTGGTTATGATATTGAGATCAGACTGAATTAAAAAATATTTTCTTATATATCTGACTGAAATGGGTCCAGATCCTCTAAAATACACAGTTTCCTAGTTTCAGTTACAGCAAACAACATGGAAAAATGGACACCCTGAACTAGTCACCGAGATGAAATGTTCAAGAGCCGTGGTGCACAAAGACAGATCAGACAAACTGAGCTTTCACAGGTACAGTGTGGTTGTTTGTTCTTGTCGTGTTTTGTGGTGATTCGGGGGGTTGTGTAGGTGGAAGCCATGCAGCATCGGTGTTGGTGCGTGGAAAGAGAGGATAGTTGACAGATGAAGTCCATTGTGTTGTCTTTTATGATGAGTGAGTGTGTGTCTGTGTGTGTGTGGGGGGGTTCTGAACAGCTGGGGGGCTGGGCGGCGTTAATGCGAGAGTTACTGGTGTGTAACGGCACACATGCTCCATCTTGATTGGCCCGTTATCACCCACACAGCATCCTCTGCTCCCTGTTTTCCACTCCAAACAAAGCACCGCTTGTTCCATCCGAGGGAAAATGGCCGTTTCATTTAAACATCAGACATTTCCTTAGGAAGGAAGTCGTGTTGATCTGTGCAGGAATTTGACCTGATTTTTGGAGAATTGAGCAGATTTGCTCTCGGTGAACAAAGCTGGAGGTATTTATCAGTGTGAGTGTGGCGCTTCATGACCTTTGAGAGTGAGTGTTGAGATAAAGCAGTTTAAAAGCAGACATTTACACACCGAGGCGTGGAAGCTCTCAAACCGACAGGAACACCAACCCTCAAAAAAGAGACTTTGGTTTGTGCAGCCGCATTCAAACAAAGCAAACCTTCTTATCAAAACTGTCTGCTGTGGTTTGTCATGCCGTCAAATGTCATCCTTTCTGGAGCAGGGTTGTCTCTGGCACTGTTGATAAGGCCTCGGTCACTCCACTGGTTCTGGTGAAGGTACAGACACGGGTCCGGACACATTTCTTTACGCCTTGGTCACAACTGCTCTTATAGGTGGATACTGGCTGTATGTGGGCATATAAATCGACAAGGCTGTGTGCAGGTGGATACAGGACAGCATCACCTGTACATTGTGAGTGCGTGCAGCTTACATTAGTCTTGTGAATCCTTGACAACGTTTTCATGACGTATCTTTCTGTTGCCATACTGGTCGTAAGACACATCTGCGCTCCTCTTAACAACCATCCATGGACCTGGACAGCCCAAAAACCTGCAGCACATGCAAGTCAATCCCCATATGGGTTCATGTGGCTAACCCCGGGTTCACCCTACATCCGGTCTGGCTTCGATGTGGATGTGGAACCGGAGTCAAATATTCAGCGATGCACTATTCCTAAATCTGAAGAAGGCAGTGATTTTCTGCTTCTGTTCTGACATCTTCTTTTGTTAGCTTTAGCTGCTAGCCGCCAAACAGCTTTTTGTTTCTTGGTTGTTTTCTCAAATATCTCTTAAACTCTTAAAAAATAAACAATTTGGATGCTGTCTTGTATCTCAAACGCAGAGCTGGTGGGGTCTGCCTGCTGCCCGTTTCCTGATGCTCTTTCTACCTGCGTGACATCGCCGTCTTCACTGAAGAACGGCAGAATGAACAATGACGCATTTATGAGAATGAGATCCAAAAAAAAAAAAAAGGTGGAGGGAAGGATGAAATGTGAGGAGGGTCGTAGAAGAGAGAGGGGCTGCAGGACGGGATGAGAGGGGGGGGGGGGATCTGGAAGCAAAGAGATAACACCCCCCCCTCTCCAAGTCGCCATGTGAGCGGTGTGCCACAGCAAGCATCTGGACGATGAAGATAGCAGGGGCCGCCGCGGTAATCTGCTCCGCACAGACACACATACACAGACTCAGATCCGTGGAAAAACACCTTATCCATGATCAGATTTAGTCAGGTGAGGTATTCATGAAACCCCGGACGCTCGGTAACCCCCCGCCATTCCATCACCACACGGCTGTTTGGAGAAAATAATATGGTTTCATGTGCGGCCGCGTGTTTGGACGGTGGTCACCGTTACGTTAGCTGCAAACGTGTCTGACACGTGACATAAGCTGTGCACAAAGGCATACGAGCACGGGAGTCTGTGGGGCGCTCACTGAGCATGTGCAGAAGGTAGGCGTGCTCCACTGAATAAAAAAAGAAAAGACTTGAAGTGATCGGGTCATGAGGCCAAACGTTCGTCAGCATTTGGTGCAAACAGCAGAAATCTGCTCTGTGTCAGGAATAAAAATGTGTCCTTTGGGCTCAAATACACAGATTCCATTAAAATGTAATAAATAGTTTGTCTCAGGGGATTTTTGTGATTCCAGTGAAACAAATAAAAACAATATTGACACCTAATGCTGAACGCAGGTTCTTGAACACGCTTTTAACAAACGGTGGTCATGTACCTACAGTTGGAAGAGAAATGATGTAAAATGTTTAAGCAGTGAAATCTGGTGAATCTTGCTCCAGCCTTTTTCTTTCACAGTTGTTTTCCAATATATCACGTGTGTCAAAGTCAAGGCCCGGGGGCCGGATCCGGCCCTCTGAGTTATTATATCCGGCCCTCCAGATCCTTTTATTTTACTATGATTAATGGCCCGACGTTTTCTTGTGCTTATTTCTAACTTCTAAACTCAAAAATAGCCTATAAAAACCTCAGTAGATAACAAATTAGGTTAGCATGTTGCTTAAATCCTCGCTAAACTTTCAGTTTTTGCAAACAGCCTTGAATTCCTCAGTAAACTGAGTTAGAGAAAAAAACGTTTGCCTGTTGCTAATATAGAAGCTAAACTCCAAATTAGCAGATAAAAACCTCATTCAATAACAAATTAGCCCAAAAACTTAGCATTTTGCTAAAATATTAGCTAATCTCCAAATAAAAAAACCACAGAAGAT